>NW_023367126.1:0-51285 GCF_902167145.1 Zea mays
CTAAAACCTCGTACGGCTTCTTTTTTCAATGAGCGGTGACAATGAATGCTACGAATGTTCGCTTCCACTAATGTCGTCTAAGAATTGTGAGGTGCCCATAGCTTCCCGGACCGGAAGAAGAAGAGTCATTGTCGTTTCCTGACCGATATGGATGCACCCCCTCGCCTCGGGAAATACCACCAGTAGAGTCTGCGGAAGGTGTCGTTCAGGAGAGATTCTGGGCTCTAGATATGCGAGTGTGAGATACCCGCCCTCGGTCATGACCTGGGTTGAAGAAGGAATCTATGTTCTTGGAAGCAAAGAAAGAACTCCGGTATTTCCGGCCTTAGATTTTTGCTCTGTAGGGGGCTACCCTATGGGCTGTTATCTCAAGGTCCTGGTTAGGCTCTTCTTGTTGTCTCTTAGAGGGCTAAAAAGAATTGTCTCTTGTGGGAGGTGCCCAATAAGGATGAAGAGACCTGGTTACTTGAAGGTACCTTATAAATGAATAGTGAAAGGTTACCTAGCCTATGATCCTCCATATCCTCCAGAGATTGACTACGAGCCACGGGATACATATTGCCCAAATTGAACCCTAAAAGATGGACCAAAAGAGCATTTGGCGAGGTTCATCGCTCAGCGTGGAGATACTTCTGGAAACTAAAACTTGTTATTTAGGTTTAACCCTCATCGCTTACCCACATAGCTTTCGTCTTGGTATACCTACCTCTGTGCCTCCTAATTCCGTGAAGTCCTGGGAGCATATGTGCGATTTATTCAGGCGGATTCCGACCTTCCAAAGAAAGAAGTCAGTCACTACTGACGACTTGAGGAAATGCATCCAGGAACCGACAGAGAAAGCCCAGGAGTTCATTGCTCGATTCAGACTCTTGGCGATGCAATGTTCGGAGCCTATTCCCAAAAAACAAGTCTCTATTTGATTGCATTATGAATTTCGAATTCCTCTTGCTCCTGTCGGGATAACGACATTGCGCAGTTAATAGAACGAGCTTCAGAATTTATGGATATTGGAGAAAGAGGTGAAAGCTATCTCATTCCGCTCAAACTAAGTCGTGACAGACGTTTCAAAAAAGTTTGTACCACAACCACAGTAGATGAAGAATAAGGGCAAAGAACATAAAGAGCAAAAGAAGTACAATTTCTATCATCGTTCACACTGAAAAGTTGTTTGAAGTTCTTATGTCCTTTGGGAGCTCTCGAGTTGCCTGACTCCGATTAAAAACCTTTTCCAGGTGCTGAAAACAATTCCTGCTACTGTCAGTGTCACAGGAGGATGGGTCACGGCACAGGCTATTGTGGAACACTTGCTTGATATTATTCAAGATTAGATTGCTAATTAAGAATTAGACTAGTCCCCAGAAGGGTAAAAAAAAAAGATCCATTGCCGAATCTGAAAGAGTACAGTCCAGAGACGGGCAAAGCTGTCCAATTGAATGAAGCATAGTGCATCTTTCATTAAGTGAGATTCCAATTCCATCTGTTACGGCTAGGAAGCGGATGAGTGGCCGTATTCGACCACCTCTTTATCTTATCTTACGGCTAGTTCCTTTAGATTCGGGAAAGTTTTCCATTAGATTGAAGGGGAAGGGGAGAGAATTGTTTGTTTATCTTCCCTTTTTTTAACCATTCTTCTTCTCGATAGCCAGATAGCATAAGAATATTGTTACTAAGAAAGCAGCAAATCCCTTCTTTCTACGAAGAAGCTAAATAGACTTAAAAAAAAATTACCTTGCAACAGAAGTTTTTTTTAGTAGTCCACTTTGACTGATAGATCCCAGATCTTCAATTACCAGCCCCACCCTATTTTGGTAAAATAAGATATGCGTAGCGCTTCATATGAACATGCCTCTATCAATTGAGAGGCTCTAACTGAGCTCTTGAATGCTCTTAGGCTACCGTAACGAGAAGAATGAATTCCGACGCGAGCATTCCATCTTACAGTAATCCCTTCCTTTTTCCCTATTGATTGATTATCCGATTTGAACCAACAATTCATCCTTATGGGGATGCTACTTTCCGTGTCGTGCCACCACTTGTCCTTGTACGCGGTAAAATATATAGTATAGTATGCTTTCTATGAAAGCTCGTAAGATCCGCTGACAAAACAGAAAACCAATTCACTCGCTCAGTCTCTTTGACTAAATGGTTAAAGCACTTAACCGGCTTACCTTTTTCAGCCGTACCGTGGGTCAAACTCTGTATGTAGATAGAGCCCCTATGCTCCTAATGTAGAGCTGGAACTACAACAAACAGTTACCGTGGAATCCGCGATCACACATGAGTTACAGTTGTTTTTCCGGTGAAGCTAGTACTTTACTTGAGTATACCATACTTTTTGTGTTGGAAACACCATTGTCACACGGGTCTAATAAGAATATTGACTGGCAGGTGAGCTAAAAGCCAACACCTGAGTCAGTCAGTCTTCCACTTCAGTTGCTGGTTGGGTAGGTCAAACCGCGAGTACGAGATAACTCAGAGGCACTGTAATACCTATCGATGTTGGTTGTCAGTCTTCGGCATTGATTTTCCTTGAGCGGAGGAAATGGTGCTTTGTCGATCCGATTTCTCACTTCTTCTCTTACGAGATTTCTAGTTTCATGAAAAGAGCGCTCTTTCTATCAACGCAGGGCTCAGACCTTTTTACAGCAGTTGAATGGGTTTAGCTTAGAATTGAATCATGCCCCCGCAAGATTGGCTGGCCATTGAGGACTTGTTCCGATGAGTTTAAAAGTGCCGGCGAGGCACGGGCTTAGTAAGTGAATCGGCAAGTTGGTCAGAAGTATGAACATGAGAAATACGCAATTTACCAGTAGCAACTTGATCTCGAACGAAATGGAAGTCAATGGCAATGCGCTTCATACGAGAATGGAACACGGGGTTGGCGCAAACATAAGTGGCACTTACATTGTCACAATAGATGACTGGAGTGGGTGAGATTGGAACTTTCAGCTCTTGAAGAAGATTCATGATCCAATTGACTTCAGCGGCAGTGGAGGCAATGGCCCGATATTCGGCTTCGGTGGAGGATCGAGCAACTGTCTTTTGCTTTTTATAACTCCAAGAGATAGGATTGGCTCCAAGGAAAACAACATAAGCTGAAGTGGAAGTTCGATCATTAGGATCACCGGCCCAATCGGCATCTGCAAATGCGTGAAGAGTGCGAGGAGAATTCTTACGGAGCAAGAGACCTTAGTCAAGAGTGCCAACTAGATATCGGAGGAGGCGTTTTACAGCACACCAATGAAGTGTGGATGGGCAATGCATGAACTGAGAGAGCTTGTTGATGGCAAAGGAGACGTCAGGACGAGTCAAAGAGAGATATTGTAAGGACCCAAGAGCTTGACGGTATAATTTTGGATCAGCCGGTGGCGAGCCATCTGATAATTTAAGCACTTCAGTAGTAGCAATAGGCGTTGAGACAGCCTTGGCATCAGCCATGTTAAGTCGATGCAAGAGGTCACTGATATACTTCCTTTGAGATAAGAACAAGCCATTAGCAGTGTAGTGAGCTTCAACTCCAAGGAAATAAGAAAGCTGGCTTTATAGAGAATCGTTTGGCAAGAGTAGAGATAAAAGCATTCACTTCAGCTGCTGCGGATCCAGTGATGATTATATCATCAACATAAACTAGTATATAAATAACCTAACCTAAAATGGGGAGTTAAGTATAAACAATGAGGAATGTGAGGAATCCTTCATATACTAAAAAGGTACGAAGCTCGTTATACCAAGCACGAGTGCCGAAGGCCATAAATAGGCTTATGCAACTTGCAAACATAATCAGGAGTCAAAAAGTCTGAAAACCCAGGTGGTTGTTCCATGAATACTTCATCAGTTAAAGAACCCTGCAAGAACGCGTTATTTACATCGAGTTGGCGAATAGGCCAACTATTAGTCACAGCAAGAGTAAGCAATTTACCTAGATGCCATTGACTTATTAATATTAATAAAAAAAAACATATGTTGAATCTGACTCGATCCAGAGGTATTTCCAGCCCTTGGAGTGTGCTATAGCGATAGCCGTCCCCAACCCACTCTGCCTGATATGCGAATCCGCTGCCCAACGAAAGCGCAAAGCATCCATGTACACTCTGCAGTTTCGAAAGATTCCTCCGGTCCTGGCTGACCTCTCGAGCATCCATCTGTATTAACTTGAATCCATCCAGGAGGTGGAGGTTGCCATAGAATAGAGTGGATCACCGGAGCTTTGCGTGGTTTCCCTTTAAGCCCCAACGCCCGAAGTCTAAGCAGATCAGTCTGCGAAAGTGTGCTTCGAGCCCAGTTGAGCTTTCCAAGTTCTCACGTGCGGATGGGAGGCGCGAATGCTATTTGCCAACTGGTGACCCTGCCCGAGCAGTTCAGAAAGTTCCTCTTCCGTCTTCTCACGAGCAGACAAAACTTGGGTCAACTTCTGGATAAACTTCACTTTGCTTTTCAATTCTCTCGCTGGAAGAACCCACTATATGACAGGCAACTGCCACTGGACTAACATCGGAACCGAAGACCCAGGCAAGAATCTTCTCTGTAAGAGACCTTAAGAGGTTCTCTGTTCGCACATCCGTTTTCTTGCTCCTCGGCTAAGGGCCTTCGTCTATTCTTGGCAAGCCTTCTTGTCTGTTCTAGTTGTTACAGGCTCCCCGCTCCATCAAACAGTCCGGTGGCAAGGTCGGAAACATGATTCCTCTTTTTTTTCAAAGAAAAGGTTGTCGATTGGTCCATATTCAAATAAGGCAACAAGAGCTTCTATCGGTTCTACTTGATTCTTCCTCTCAACCAGTTCACTTCTCCTTTCCAGCTCGCTATCCTAGTTCTGGCTTTGGAAAAGCATATGTTGGTTGCCTAGTGATGGTGGTTACCTTTGCCAATAGCTCCCATCTTCTTGTGCGTAACCGAAGTCGCGATCAGAAAGGTATCTTTCCGGACACAGAGGGACCAATCTTATCCCTTACTTAACTTGCTGCTGCTAGCTCACATCCTCTAACCTATCCAGCTTTACCAGTGAGAAAAGCTACTACTACAAAATATGGTCCTGCCCTGCGGGGCTAGTTCTTGTTTTCGCTAATCAGCATCCGGGGCCTCAGCTCCGCTCCGATTCGACCTGCTTCCTGGAAATCCCCAATGCACCAATGTACCATTGGCAGATCCTTCTTTCTTTTAAATATCATATATGATCGAAACTAAACCGATATGACTTTCTCCGGAGCATCGCAATCCGAGTTCCTGGTGTACCACCCTTGCTCTCCGAGGCATATGACTTTTCCAGCTAATCCGTTAATCCTATGACCGGAGGGCTGCCTTGCCTTATCGATTATCCCCGTTCGAAGTCGGCTTTGCTTCTGCTTGTTTTAGCTTATACCCCTGATCCGTATATCTGCCTTGGCCCCGCTTTGCATTCATAAATGTCACTATTCGTCGAGTGCTTCCTTACCTGTTTATCACCAGCTCCCATTGCCAACTCTAAATTACATGAATTTCACTAGTCCGCCAATCCAATTAGGATTGTCCTCCCGTCGGTTGCATCGCTCCTGCTCGCAGTAGTCGTTTCTTTGCCGGTGAATCAATTTCATTTCTTCTAAACAGAATAAGGCCGGCATCCTGCTCTCGACTATCCCTACCTTGGTTGGTAAAGTTACTACTCAAAGGATGGCTTTTCTTTCCTACCTACTATTGTATTTGATTCACTTCTTTTCAAATACGAGGGTGAGGGATATTCCTCGACCGGTTCCAATACGAGGATTGTTCCTTCTTTACTAAACTAAACAGTACCTGCATTGCATCCTGTTAGGAAGAAATGGAAAGATATTTCCATCAAGTCTTCCACGAGCTCTCTCTCTTTCGTAAACCGCCTCTTAAGGTCGAAGATATAAAAATCATACTAAATATAGTAGACAGAACCAACCATTAGCCCTGTCTCTTGCTGTGATTCCATTCCGCCAAGTTAGCTCGAAAGCAAGTAAAGAATTAGCTCAAGTAAACAGAAACAGAAAGAATCAAAAGAAAAAGAGCAGCAAAGCTGGAATGAACCTTGTCTAATAGTATACCTTCTTCGATCTCACGACCCAGGTAGCAGTAGGCAAGTAGTGAATCATACCCCATTCTCTAACTAGAACTCCGGGTGAGCTTTTCAGGGCTATGACGAGGTGCGAAGCAAGGGAAAGCGGTCTTCTTTCCTTTCATGGACCTTTATGAATCGATAATATGAGGAAACGGATGCTCCAAAGAGACAGAGTGGCAAAAAAGTAAAGGTAGAAGGGGCAGTCGTCGCTGAGCACCTTTCTTTCCATTTTTCTAAGAAAGGGGTGGACATCTTCAAGGCGATTCCCGTGGGGCCTGGTCGCACAAAGGATGGTAATTGCACAATGGCCCAAGTCTACCCAATTAAGAAAGGGAGCCAGGAATTGTGGATAAAAAATAAGAAAAGAGAAGTGTTTAGCCGTACCAAGCAGGCACTTCTGCCGCCGACTCCCGCCAGGTTGGTTGGCTACCTGTCCATTCGGGGGTGGGTATATAGGGTGCCCAAGGACTCCGGTCTAAGGGCGGCCTTCTTCGTTTCCCGAGTCAAAGACTGGAATTCCTGGATGGAGAATCTGCCTCAATACAACGTGAGCTACTATGCCCAATGGGGACTTCCCCTGCTCTATCAAAGAGGTTTTCCACTAGCACACGACCAACTATCTTTTCAGACTGTATCGCCGTTTATCTTCCTCCGGCCACGAAAGGGATTTTTGCTTTTGGTGAAAAGAGTATTCCTTGGAAGCAGTATCGTAACTGCTCTATTGCGACGACAGAGAAGAGAGGTATTTTGGTGTCCCCACGACTTATATACGTTACGAATTAAGTAGTTGCATCGAAACTCCTTTTCCTTCCTCCTTCAAAAGAAATGCATCCTTAAGCTCTTTCAACGTTAGAACTATAAGATAAGGCTTTGACTATTTGAATTCGACATCAGTAAGTTGGACCAACCTTGAGGAAAGAGAGTAGCTTAAAGGAAAGGATGGAAATATTAACGTATCAATGGATGGAAACAGATACAACCTTCAAGCCAAGCAAAGAAAAACAAGCAGTTAGCCGTATCTGGAATGGTGTCCACTTACAAAGAAAGAGATCTAGATCTGGAAATATTCTCATCTCACAACTCCTTAAAGGATACCCCCGACCCTGATATGGAGATAGTAGTAGCACACACAGTCGAGTTCTCTTTTCCTTTCGAGTAAGCAGCACCGAGCCATACCTAAGCTAAGATATGAGAGGCTAGATGACCTTGGTTCTTACCTCAACTGGGAGAATATGATATCTTCTGATTCTGGCATCCGAGTAGAGTAGTAAAGTCCTATACCGCAAGACCTGGGCAGCATATAACCATAGCTTTCCAATCCTGCTTCCTAGCTTGAGGAGAGGATGTTTTCTACGATATATTTCTTCCCTTGCCCCGTGCAGATATGGAAGCCAAAAATGGTATATCCTTGGCGGTTTATTTCTCACTTTGTAGTGGTAACGGGTTCATTCTTCGCGGAGATGAGCAGAAGAGATTCTCCGTTGAGACAAAGTTCTTTATTTCTGGCCCTCCGCTGGCGGTGAATCAAGGATCTATCCAGGATAGAGCTGCATTTTCTTCCAAAAACACAAGCGCAGCACTCTCCTAATCCTAATTTCTAACTAAAACTACTTCTTCCTTTCCTTCTTCAAAAGATAGGAGAAATGACAAGCTAAGAGAAGTATTGGTACAAGTATCGGTAATGCTAGCCTGTAGTGGGATTGCTTCCTTCGAATAAGAATAAGGGATGCGGTATCAACTCTAATGACTCCTATCTTTTGAAAACCAACTAACTCCCAAATTCCTGTTCCTCTTCATTCTCGTAAAAGAGAGGATGGATTGAGATAAAGTCTATCTCATATAGCTGTCAAAGTAGTACTTGCTATTTTAGCTTGGGAAAGTGGATTTCTTTTTGAAAAATGTTTGTGCTGGAAAATGACTCAAGCCTATTTTCCACAGGGAGAAGAGAAGAAAAAGTCTATCTCCCCTAGTGGGAAAACCACGGAACCCTATTTTCGCTTGGGCGGCAGGCTCGATTGACAAAAAAGTGTATCTCACCTAGTGGCAAAAGTAGTACTTTTGACCTATCAACTCAGCAACTTCCCTGACTTGACTGGAATTTACGTAGATGAGCGATGCGTTTTAGTAAGATCTTCTGAGATGAGAATCGACTGCTTTCCTGATGAAGTGAGGGTATAGGGAAGTATATGCACAGCACACATACAGAGATCCCTGAAACCAAGTAGATGACAACAAAAAGAAGTCCCTGAAAGCAAGGAAGACTTAACCTACATGGCCAACAACACTTCCTCCTGAATAAATGTCAGCTCTAACTTCTTCTGAGGGGAGCAAGTGAAAAAGCGCAAGTACAGATTCGTAGGTTCAGCTTTAAGCAAAGTGCTCTCATTTATGTGTTTTGCATTGTGAAATGAGTCCTACTTCCCGTTCCTAATTCCTCTTTTAGAAGAGATGTAGCTTGCCTTTAGTGGCTGGTTCCATCATTTTGGGGCAGCATAAGATTTTAAAGATGGACTCCCTTTTTTTCTCGAAGGTTGATTCCTTGCGGAGAACGATAATAGCCTGCCTCACTCAGAAATGGATGGCATACATATAAAGGTGAAGCTTCCTCCGAAAAGAGTTCTTATCGTGGGTGCGGGTCTGTGTTCCCATGGTTGCTTGGTTGAAATAGTCTCTTTGCTTTTCAGCCGGTTCTCATCTAGCCAGTTCGTTATTCATTTCTATATGATCAATGGAGAAGGTCGGTATCCTTCTTCCTAGCTTGATTGGTCGCCCTGATTTGATTTCGGTAAGGGAGGCAAGGGAAAGGTTTCTTCCGGGCGGCTTACCACTTGATTGATCCATATGTTCCAGGAACTTCGGCTTGGCCGGAGGATCAGATTTCTTTTGAAAAAACTGAGTCTCAATGGGAAAATCGTCCATTATCGCTTTTTCCCTCGTACGAGTCAATTTCAAATGAAAAACTTGATGCTCACTATACGGCAAATGTTCATTCTCGCTTTTTCCCTCTAGAGAGTCGATTGACAATTCAAATTCTTTATCTCGCTATACGGCGAAAGTCCATTTTTTTGGCATGAAATCATCCCATTTCGCTAATAAAAAAGGCTTGAGGACGAAAATCCCGGGATTCCATACTTGATTCTTTTCTTCAGACTCTCGTACGAGGGAAAATCTGGTTGATAGCGAAAATCACGGGAAAACGGACTAGGCGGAGGTGGGAACTCTACTTTACTTTAATGGGAACTCATTATAGGAAGGATTGGTAGGAAGCAAGTCCATATTGGTACCAGTCTTGTTGCGATGAATGGGATCAGGATCAGTCAAGAGAGAGTTCTCTTCTAGCGAGTGCCGGTAGTGAGAAGCCAGCTCTATCTCAGAAGTGAGCTCCGTAGACACCCGGGGAATTCTATTTTTGTTGTGATAGTGGGAATAGGCCCTGATCAAATAAATACATATATAGGGGCAGGCCCGAGTCGATCAATGAGGATCAGTAGCGTGTCCATAATCCAAGAATTTTTCTGTGCCAGCTTAGCTTAGAACCCGCATAAAGATGAGCCTTAACAGTGTGCTTGCTATTGAATATGGAAATGAAATGAACAGTCTCGAGTGTGGGTCGTGAACGAACCCTGTAACGTATCCAATCCAATGACAAAAAAAGAATAAATGGGTCTGTGACTACTTGACTTTGTTTCACTTCCAGTTTTGAATGGAATCGATGCCATCCTGTCCTTTCAATGCTATGAGGCTGATGGTGGGACGAGCACTAGCAAATGGAGATTTCTCGGGCCAATCCAAGAACTGCTTGCTGACTTTGAGTTTCCGATGAGCAACTCACTCCTATAAAGAGTTCCCAATTTCCATACTTAACTTAACTTAACTTAACTTATATAGGCGATAGCGCACCGAGCGCGGATCTATCTTAGGTAGAGGAATATGAAAGTCCGGAATATGAATCATGCCACTGTCTGTCTACGTCTACTAGACCCGCACCTACTATTCTTGAGTCAAGAGAAACCTTAGAACGGCACTCCAGAAAGAGAGATACTAATAGTAAATATCCAGATCCAGATCTACTTCCGAGCGAGCAAATAGTCACCATAAGGTTCCAATAGAAGAGATGGCTGATTTCTTGCATACCATAGTAGATAGCCCGGCACCCCAAAAGAAGGACAGTGGGATTTGGTAAGAACCATTAGATGGCAGTAGGAGTCTTCCACAATCTTCAAGATCAGCTAGGCGGCAAGCAAGGAAACTCTATTCGAAATTAGATACCCCGCCTTTCAAGCAAGAAGACTAACCCCTCAACCTATGCAGAGGAAACTGTCTTGAAAGCAGACTGGCCACCCGAAGTAAGAAACCCCTTGTTTTTGGATGATAGGAGATTTTCCGTTGATAGCCAGGGAGAAGAGAAGATCCATTTCCATATGTCATTGCGAGTCCACTATGAGAACTAAGATCGGGAACTACCACTCAAGGTGAGCCCTTAGAAAGCCAGATTTGTGGAGAACGCGAACATGCGCGGGAGACTGAACACACCGTTTATCTCTCTGGCACACCTTTCAATGAATTCCGTGCTACCTTACCGTCTCTAGTACGAGATTCTGGAGCACATCATTCTTTCATGCTAGCCCAGCGGCTATGCTCAACTTGATATCATTTGATACCGTCACTCCTACTTGCTGGAAATACTTGTTCTTGAGTTGGGTCGACACCTATCTTTCTTTTTTCATGAAATAGCTCAGTCCATGGAAGTGAGTTCTGGCATGATTGCTAGCACGAATGCTTTAGGGATAAAAGCGCTCTAAGCTCTACTTGATAGTCTGGGGTAAAGGCATAGAGATCACTAGAAGTAAGTTCCGGGCCAACCCTAAATAGTTCTTCTATCTGCTTCGAGAAGAGGAGATGCTTTCATAATCAGAATTAGTAAGGGAAAATCTGGTATTCATCCATGTACGAGATGAAGGAACGCAGCACACTTCCTTCTAGGTCGCGGGCCATAGGCCTTAAGAGAACTAAACTAGTCGAAATCATGAATAGCACAGGCACCCAGATATTTTTGGATTCCTCACAGTGACTCTTTTCTTTCTGGAATCATTAAATAGCTCTGGCAACCCGGGAAGGCCATCCCAACAAGTGGGAAAACGAACCTTGTAGGTGGGGTTTCATGGAAACAAAAGGATTCTAATCCGTTATGGAATATGCATCCTGTCCCGTATTGGAAGTAGAATGAAGTGAGTGGAAGGGTATCATTTCTGTTGGAACAGTATCTAATCCAATGAGGAACTACGCCATGTGACGAATAAAATAACTTTGGAGCTGAGCAAAGCTAAGGATGAATGCAATGCAATCCTGAATCCAATGAGGAACTACGCCATGTGACGAATAAAATAACTTTGGAGTGGAGCTATTGATTATTGAGGGGAGGTGAATTCCTTCTACCTATCTGAGGATTCGGCATAGACTTTTGATTGGACTGTACGAAGATCTGTCTTGTTTCGCGATGCGAGGAAGAAAGCTGCTCCGCTCTGAGAGGTAGAAGAATAATCCGTTCTCGAGTCAGGGAAGCACGGCATGGACAAGGAAGTCAAATCCCACGAACTTGGCACTGTATCTCTACCTATGTAGATTTATTTGGAATAGTTCGATAACCAAGGAGCACATACCCTTGTGGGTGAGATTGGAACTCATATCCTACCACCTCTCTACTCGTATTATTGGATTGGCCTGGGCCTAGAGCTGTAGAATCAGTAGTAGCCCGTGGGGAATCAGCGGTAAGCAGAACTTGATTTGAACGGGGCCCACTAGACTTACTTCTCTATTTCATGATTTCATGTTATAGCGCGGGCTTCCATCCCTTTTGGAAGAACCAACTGGGGACGGAACGTAAAGGCTCACTCATCTAGATCCGGCACATCACAATCCATGGCTAGGGCTAGATGATCACCGGCATCATCAACAATAACAGCATGACCCGGCTGGCATAGGGTTCGGCTTATCTGTCTTCTATCGCTCTACGAGAAGGCTCTATCGCTTCATCCTTTTCAGGATCTACCAATGGCAGTATTCGGTGATCTGGCCTGTCCTTTGAGAACAGTGACTGGAAGGATGTCCTACCGCTTAGGAGTCAAGTATCGGATATCTACTTGGATGAAATCCGGTCGGGTAGAAGCATTTCTTGTGATATCGGGAGAAGAGATGGGCTCATGCTTTACACTACTTCCCGAGGTCCACTAGAAAGGATCTTCTTACTAGAAAGGATCTTTACGACTGTTCCCATCAACACTTAGAAGAAAACGGAGAACTTTTTTGATCTCCAAGAACCGGCCCAGTAGCCCCCGAACTAAGGATCCATCCAATACTGCTTACTTCATATCTCCTAACCCAAATGGATTTTCGACTTCTGCATTTCAATGGGAATTTGGGCATCAACCGGATTTTACTTAAGAGATCGGGACAAAGAGTTCGAAAAATCGGAGTTTTAAGGATAGAAATCAGAAGTAAAAAGTTTTCCATGGCCCGGCTGAAAAGCGCTTTAGCACCCTTGACTCCGTGGAGATGCAACCTTTTTTCAAAACAATTGACCCTCCCAAGGTAGTTGGCTAGTCCTCCAGGCGCCAATAAAAGAAAAAAAGACCTACCAAGATCTGGAACTGCATATTCATAAAAAGCGTATCCCTGAAAAGAACATATATATCCGCGGGCACTCTACTTAGTTAGCTGAAAAGCGAATATGGGATTTTGCACCATAAGCAGATGCTGGTTTTTCAGATTGGAAATCTACTCTCCCAAGCTCCACTCGATCTTTTGCAACTCTTGGTCCCCTTAAAAGTTCTCGGGGGCGCTTAGGCCAGTCATAAAAAGAGTAAATAAATAAATATGTCCTGAAAAATGCCTTGAAAACTCTTCTCTCCTATCCAATGAGCTCTAAAAGGACAAGCCTTTTTCTATAGACGAATCGGGCCTAGAACTCACTTTTTATATCCTACGCTACATTCATTATCCCAAGAGGGGCTGGAATGGAACGACGGATAAAGCTTCTAAAAGCGGGCTTCTAGAGCATGTTCCATTATCCAGGTAAGAAAGAAAGACTGTTGCACTCGCTCTTTGAGCTGCCTGCGATCGACGAGGTTGATCGGGTGAAAATGAACCTCAACCTATAAAAGTGCCGGGACATTTCTCCAAATAGATATAAAATAAAATAATCTTTTAGTCCCTCAAAGTCAGAGGCCAGTCCCAAAACATTTCTTGCAGGACCACCTTTCTCCAGGTCTCTTTTTTATTGACTTTGGCACCCACACGTATAATGTGAGGAGAGGAATCCAAATTCGATGCATAGCTGTCCCTCTCTTCCCCGAATTCCTCTGGCAGGATCCCTTACTGGAAGGGGGGTAAAGTATCTACGCTCTAGTCGTATGTATCCTGAGAAGGGAGTGACCTAAAACGGAGGAATGCTTGTTCGTCTCATTCGGATATGTATGGCCGGGGTCTGGTAGCTCCCTATGACTATTCCTATTGGGATGGCAATCTCATCTCGAATCACATATCGTGTGTTCGATGTTCCTTTCGTTCGCATATCTTTGAATCGAATCAGCTTCTGCGGGCGGGGGATAACCGAAATAGAAGTGCTGCCGGGGTGATTGACCATTAGGATCCAGTCCTGTTCCTTAGTTTGGTTTTTCCTACCAAGGATCCAATCCAGCTATGCTATAAAGTTATGTTAGTGGCAGATATGGATAGAGTATGGATAGAGAAAGTAGCAGCTCGCTTTCTTTCGAAGACGGGGTTGAGAAGAAGGTAAGGCAGCTTCTTCGATCCAAATCTTATGAACAGATTCATTCATTTCAAATTAAGAATCATACGCAACCTCAAAGAAAGATAGCCCTCCTCTTTACGAGCTTAGTAACGGTAAGTCCGTTCCGTTAATGGATGGGCACGAGCGAGGGGCGGTGATTGGAATAGTGACTCATTGGCTATCAGATAAGTGAAGCCACCCAAAGCTATTCTATTATCATAAATAGAGGTAAGAGCTCCTCAGTTTCGTATATAGCCCCCTCCGATCCATGGTGGATTGTCTTGCTTTTCATCAAATAAGACCTAGCAGCTTACTTAAAGAAATGAAATTCTCGCTGGGCAAAGCTTTTTCTATTTATATAGGCAGCTCCATTCCTTGAAAGCCAGTCAATACTAGAGTAGAGCTCAGAAATCCTTCCTGGGCAGCCTGGTTCCAGCTCCCTTCATTCCTCTGTGAGAATAGTTCACGTATAATACTTTAGAGCGAGTAACTAGTCTTTCTATTCGCCTTTCTATTCTAGTAATTCTACGTTCCTCATTCTATATACGATACGTTCCTCATTCTAAAGCTAAAGTAGTGACTCTAACTAGAATATAAAGACTTCACCTTCAACCCAAGCCAAGCTATGAAATAGGGATCATGGAAATCGGGCACACCCGAGTAAATCTAGACTAGATGATCTTGCGAGGCGATGCCAGACCCAGAGTATAATGTCTCCGGGACTAGACTGGCTAGAAGGCAGTGCTTATTAATATCGGAGCTGAAGTGCGGATCAGTCGTGAGAAAATAAAATCCTTTGAATGGATCAGTGAGTGTAGGAAAGCCGGTTCCGCAGGATCACTTATGTTATGTGATTTCGTGGGAGATGCTTCTGAATCAAAAGATGCTGTAAAAGCTCAGAAACGAGGCTTCTCAAATTCTTTTTGGCATGCCCCCTCTACTTCTACCTGTACCGATTCATGGAGTTGACACTAATCCATTCTTTCTATATTTCTTTCATTCTCTTTGATTGGTCAACAAAGAACTTTGACTCGGGCTCTTCCCCTCCCTCTTGGAGGAATATAGCCATCCATCAAGCCTACCCCAACATAAACAGGAATCACCTGATAAGCTGAGTGATAAAGCTATCAATCTATCCTTTGACTGGCACTTTAGCAGAAAATCATGAAATAAACCTGGGCCCACTAAAAGTCCTTATTTAGGGAATCTTACTTACTTAAGAAAATAATCAACTGCCACCACCACATCATTAAGGCCTGCGCCTTCAAGCCCAGTGGAATTCTCGTTCGGATGCTATTCTCGCTCAAAGATCTCAAAATGTCGTATCGAATCGAAAGGAGAGCGTCAATTCTCTTATTTCAGCATCAATCTGAAAGAGTCTTAGTCCCATAAGGCCGAAACTTGGAATTGACTTGATAGATCTTCTGCTTGTCTCTCGAGAAACTTTGTATTGGTCTCCACCTCAGCCCAGTCTAACTCTGCTGATAGACTGTGTTTATATTCTTCTACGAGTAGCCTGCCCAGCAATGGAAACGTATGAGCGTTAGTTGGCAATGGAAATGGGTGCAATAAATCAGGTATCTAATCTGGCTAGAGAAAGGCTAACTTCAAAACTCAGGGCTTCTCATTGATAGCCATAGTAAGAGGTTTGTCCTGTTGGTGGTTGATTCAAAACTACTTCCTCTTGCACAACTATAATGGGAACTACTATAATGGAATGGGAGAGGAGAAAATACTCGAGGAGAGGAATATCAACTACGTAAGAAGCTTCCTCAATAAGAGTGGCTGTGCCAAGAGACCCTTGTTGGAATTGATCTACTGCCAAAGTGGAGTGGGAATATATAAGAAAGTCGAATGGATCTGTGGAACTCCCCCGAATAAAGGAATCAAAGAGTGACTCGCCAGACTGGCGATCAAAACAGAAATTATCCTCCGGTCATCCACTTTCCATCGAGGGAGAGTCGACTAGCTTAAAGAAAGGTGCCGGAAGAAAGAAAAAGATCCTAGTCTCCATTTCAGAGAGTATAAGCACAGGAAGAAGGTATCAGGAATGCTGGTTCGGCGGAATAGGGTGATTGGTAAGGCTTCATCCCTAAAGTTATTCAACACGTGGCTACTAAGATAATTGGATTCCTTTTTCTAAAGTTATGCTCGTAAAGCTGCAAAACTAGTAAACTTATCGACCTGTCATCCGTTCTTACCCGAGCTGAGTCTTGACTTCACTATCTGTGACTTAGCCCCACATTCTTGTGCCAAAGAAAGACAGAAGGAAAGAAACCTAGACTTGGAATCCCGGCGCCTTGACTTTATATGACAATTCTAGATGAACTGGGCTAGCTAACCAGACAAGAAGGAGGTCCCGGGCCTGGACCGGCACGATTCTAGTAATTATACGTTCCTCATTGGATCTCGTGGAGTGTACTCTTCCCTTTGTTTAAGAAGAAGTTGGTTTAAAGAGTAAGAAACACTTATAGACCATAAATACTCTTTCTCACATAAAGATCCAACTTTTCGGAGCGTAGCTTAAGGCCACACCTGTAGAGCCATGGCCCTCAATAATTCTATACGCAAACTTATCCTTGCGGAATGAGCCATTCTGGGCATCAACGAAAGAATCCATAATCATTGACGAAGAAGACAGCTGTTCAAGCAGTAACTGAGGTGTTGCATTGAAATAAAGTAGCATTGCGAGATACGAAGAAAGAAGCCGGAAGTCTATATGGAATACGCTCTTTAAGGTCGATTAAGGCTTGTGTGAATGTTGAACATCTGCTACCAATCAATCCCATTCCCATTCCCATTCGTATATGGTATATGACGCCTTCTTAATTGAAAGCATCTCCCGTCGAAACCGCTGAAGAATAGATAAGATAGGCCCGCTAGATTGGCACCCCCGTGGAGTAGGCTAGAGGCTCATCCGCGAACGTGGAATCAAGAGGGTTTTTTATGGATGTGACAAATATATCTCAAGCTGAGGCCGCTAAGGAAGTGCCAGCACAATCATGAACTGCGCCCGTCAGAGCTTCTTCTAGCAACCCAAGAACTCCGGCACGTCTGAGAACCCGTGTATTCCGCCGTGTATTCCGTGTTTTCTTCCTGCTTTCTGCTTTCTTGAGGAGAAAAGGGGCTCGTAGAATTAGATTCAAATAGAATATGAGTGAATATCTTTCGCTGCGCACCAGTTTACGAGCAAGCATCCTTCGTGGATCGGGAAAGGGAATTCGAAGAAATCGTATCTTTCATAAGTCCGATCTGCTCAAAAATAGAAATGAAATGGTGAACTTGCCTTAGAGAAAGAGGAATTCTTACTTCCAATCGGAATCGTTTTTAGGCAATACAGGGAACCGTCCCAAAGGGGCTAAAGTATGTGTGGGTCTCTCTCGTCGAGTAGACCTTTTCTCGCTCTCTTTTTCTTGCAAGAGTTGTACCAGCTTTGAGTGAGGGGTTGGATCAAATCAAGAAGCTCAGCATTGAGGGATCAAGTCTTGCTTGAATCGATTTTCTTTGACTGCCTGAGTGCATATCCTCACTCTGTCTCCAGCTTTTCCGAAGGATTGCTTATCCCATGCTTTGAGCGCTAGTTTGGTCTAAAACAGTTTCTTCTTTTTTCAGAAACATTGGATTTCCTGTGACCGGGAGCTTTCTTCACTACGGGGTGGGTTTCCACATGCTCAATTCATGGCTTTGGTCCAGAGCTGGCAGCCGGAATAAGACGAGGATTGGGGCATGATCACTGCAGCCCCGCGTAAGATATTCAGCACAGGAAAGGAAGCTTCATGCTTTTGGATCCACTCAGGATTCACTAAGGCTCGCTCTAGTCTGCCGACGATGCGTCTGGCCCCACCGGATGGATTGCTCCAATAGAGTAAGTGCCCCGAGGAACGAGATCGGTCAGGTTCGCATTCTGCAGACAGTCAAGAAATCCATGTTTCTGGCACCTTCTACCGGAGAAATAAGAGATTCTTGAATCGAAATCAATGAATCGGATTTTACCTTTGGGATGGGAAGTAGATTGCTGGAGCAAAAACTTCTAGAGTGAAATGAACAACTAACACCTAGGTTCTTTTACCTTACCTCCTAGGCTGCGCTGCGAAAAGCTTAGAGAATCAAGAATCATCCTCTGAGACTAGTTCTGTACACGCGCTAAAGTGGCGCTTGCTTCAAACTGGGTTGCCAGAGCTGGCACTTATCGATATAGAAACAAGAGCAGGGCTTGATATGATACAAACACAATCAACTTCCGCATTCGAGGGCAGAGGTATCGGCACTTGTGGAGTAAACCTGACTCCGTTCGTGTTAGGACATCCATCCTTCCACTCACAGCTATCAATCCGGTATTGGAAGCTAAAATCCTCTTCTCTTCCACTCCACATGTCGAGATTGCATTGCAGTAATAAGTTTGTCTATGAAGAGCTAATCTAATTGTATTAGTTTCTATAATGGATTTCTTATGTGGAATACTAATGGATAGGGCCTCGTTGCTAAGTGCTACAAGATCTAGTGCACTGGAACTCGTGGTTATGGACCCGAATCCTTTAGTATGGAACATTGTCTTTTCCAAGTAAAAACCCCTAGTATATGAAAGAATGAAAAGGTGCTTTCGTTCTTGTGGAATAAGAAGCCCTCGTACCTTAATGAAAGGAAAATAGGAATTTTTCGTTAGGTATTTGACCAAATAGGATTGTCCAGTTCCTATAGAACCTATCACTAAAATACCCGATAGGGCTAAGCGGAACGAAAAGGGTTTTCCATGAGATGGTAAATGAAAACGATTAGCCCCACACGAGGTTTGGGAATAAGTGATTGTCTGATAATGAGCAAGGAATATACGTCTTTCTGCTAAAGAGAATCTATTAAACTCATAATTCATTAGATCCTTGTTAGCAATGTCAACTAGGTATCATAAGTAAATGGATCTCGGTTGTTCAATCCTTTGATAACCAAGGTCATTCTTTGCTAAAGAGAAATGATCACTATGGGTCAGACTCAATAGAATTGGATCCATTCCAAATAGCGAGAATTAGGATTCTTGATCCCTCTCAATCTCTCTTTCAATTCGAGGATCCGGAGAGGTGTTTTCATAGTCATCTCCGAATATTTTCGATTTCATTTTTCTATGATATGTCTTTCTATATGAAAATTGGTTATTTACGATGTACGATGATCCCTGTTAAGCATCCATGGCTGAATGGTGAAAGCGCCCAACTCATAATTGGTAAATTTGCGGGTTCAATTCCTGCTGGATGCACGCGAACGGGAACCTTTGTCGTACCCCGATTTGTTGGGGTTGGCACGTACCGACCGACGGGGCCACAGAAGATGAAGGAGAGTGCCGAGAAGATTCAACTTATTCTAGATTAAAAGCTGCTCAGGACCAGGTACGCCGACCACGATATTTGGAGTTTGCAGTAGGTGATCATGCTTGACTTCGGCTTGAACCTACAAAGGGTGTGATGCGTTTTTAAGTGAAGGATTAGGTATAGCTGACCGATACATCGGACCTTTCTTGGCCCATATACCCCTAGCCCTTACTCCCTTGTTTCGGTGGTTGGTCTCTACCTTTTTCTGTCTCTTGGCTAGTTTGTCTTCCTCTTCTTTATATTCGAATAAGTGGGCCAATCTGGCTTTGAACCGGATTGCTAGCCTAAAGCTAACAAAGAATTCCCGCCCCCTTGTAAATCCAATCCCGGAACTACAGCTGAAAAGGATCGTGCAGTGGATGTGTCGGGTTCGAAACTTGCTCCCCCACGTCCTGAGGACAGAAATTATCGCTTAGCGCCCTGGGGAAGACTTCTAGACTGCTGTGGGAGCTCGAAGGAAGCAGAAGCAAAACCTGCTTTCTTTCCAACCTCCATGGGTTCCTCCCTGTATGACATAGTCCATTGGATTGGGGCAATGGTACGCACCTATGTTTGGTGTCCCCTCTCTCACTTCCTCGTCAGATCCTGGTCCCAAAGGGCAATACATTGAGTCGGAAAGACGGGCTTTCGTAAATTCCATTCTGTAGCCGAACTAGCCCCTGGATCAGCTCTCATAGTGGGGGAATCAGAGTCAAGTTAGGCGCAAAAGAGGGGGTTGACATCATTCGTCGTGATTGGATCAATCAGACTCCCCCGCAGGAAATGCCAAGGGGCGCCCTTTCTCATTATCATCTACCGCCCATTTCTTCATCATCTGCTGCTGCCTTAAGTGCGTAAAGTAGGCTCAGCTTCTTTGGTTTCTAAATATCTTGTGGTAGCCGAAGGGTCCGCTTGTTAGATTGAATTGAATCTTATATAACCTACGTAGCTAAAGAGAAAATAATAATAGTCTAAGTGGACCTCTCAAAGGTATAAATAAGTAGACATTAGTCTTACAGGTTCGGTCTTTTTCTTTTTTTGTTATGATGCCCACATTTCATACTTCTCAATTCTTATTTATTCAAGGGTTCGTATGTACTGAGTGACTCTAGGTCTATTCAGATGCAGCTTCAAGAGAGCTTTATTCGGCCTTTGTATGACCGTCTTCCCTTCCTGTCTATCTCCCTTCGGTCAGGTAGTTCTGCTTCCGATGCCGGAGGAGCAGGGTGGGATAGAAGGGTAGTTTCTGAGTTCGAGATGTCTGAGCTTGGAGGTTCCGCTTCTCTAATGTGATAATAAAGCAACAAAGCGCTCATCCCTTGCTTGTTGACCCGAGGGATCCCTTCGTGACGGCCTCTAGATTGAACTAGGGCTTTGCTTCGCTCGCCTACAGATGATAGTCTTCACAGCCGACAAGCCCATTCCCATTCATTCCTTCACAGCTGAGTTTGTCTTGTGCAGGAGATGGAATGTTCACAAAGCACGTGCATCCGAAGACTCTGAGGTTTGATTTGAATAGTAGAAGCTTGTTTCATAGGATAGGATTCTATTCTATTTGCTTGCCGGGAAAGGTTTGGGTTGGGAAGCTTAGCAGAGGGAGAGGTATCATACATAGAAGTCTTGAAGAGCATGGGGCCCCCAAGGTGAATGTGAATGGTGACGGGGTGACGGGCAAGCCTGCCGCTGGTTAAGAAGTGGGAAACTATCCGGAAAGTAGGTATGCACTCACACAGAAAGAAAGAGTGCCGTAGGAAATTGGAGCGGGGATTCTCTAGTATCAACTAGACCTTTTTCCGTAGTGCCGTTGGCCAGTGTACCATTGACCACGGGCGAAGCGCCAGGTTATGGGGAAGTCAGAGTCGAAAAAGCATAGGCATTTCCCATTTCCATAAGGTCAGATCTCTATCCAGTGCCTGCCGTGCCGGGATTGTCTAGAAAGGATTAGTAGTGATTTGACAGTTATACGAGCATGAAAACTAAAAGTATGACTCAATGATATATATGTGAGGTTTTCTTTAATAGAATGTAAGGCAGCAGAGTCGACGGTGTCACATTCTATATCTGTATTGATCGTCCGATCGCAGCAGACGAAGCATCAGTGCTGGTCACAAAGAAGTCAGCTCTGTTGAAAGCATAAGCGCCCAAGGAATAGGTTGGGTTGTTTTCAAGTTGCCAGAGATAGATTTCTTAAATCAGTTCAAGTGGCTAAGAGGAAGCTCTTTTATGAATTGGGACATCGGCAGGTATATAATACGTGTGGGAAGTCCAGTCCTGGCACTTACACTTAAATAGGAGCTTGAAAAGAGATCTATTCTATCTGAGAGTTGAGGCTTATTCTTAAGTAAGTAGTATCCTCTTAGAACAGGCGGGTCTTTAGTCGCGAAGAGGTCAGGTCGAACAGTGGAAAGTATTGGATTTCCATATCAATAATATCTCCCAAAAGAAGGAAGTTGTTCGCCAGAGGAATCAGAGTCTGCGGGGGTTCTTCATCAGGAGGAAAGTAGAAAGTCGTCTGGCATATGACTGTTACGAACTAAAAAGTAGAGATGAGTCACCGACTCGTGGGACGATGAACCAAGTCGCCAATTGGCGATCTGTTTTCTAGAGAGTATTCTGTCCTGTGTTGGCTATCTTCTGGCACTGTCTTTGGTCAGGGATTTGCCAGGCCGGAAAAAGAAGAAGGCGTTGTTCCGTACATTCTCTTTATTCGTTGTCCATGCTGCGTTCTATTATTTAATACTCAAGTCTGCCTCCAGATCCAAGGGAAGAAAGAAGTAATGGCTCTCTAAACTCTGTTTATAGATTTATGGATCGGTCAGCATAGCTTTTGGCCTAGAATTTCAGAGATGCGAGTGCTTTAGCGCTAGTTCAATGAGTTTAAAGTTACGAACAAAGAAAGAAGACATATTGCCAACTAAGATGAGTTTATTTTTTGCTATTTTAGCTAAGCTAGCGTCATATTACTGAATTCATAAGGTAGGTTGTCCTGCTTATTCTTGCATATCCCTACCTAGGCAAGGGAAGGAAGAGTGGGTTAGCGGGCTTTCTTCACATGTTTATTTTTTTTCCTAAAAGGAAGAGTGGGAATGCGGGCTGTTTCGAAAGAAACTATGAAAAAATAAGATTTATCGTCCAATCGGACAGGGCTCGCGAACCTAGTCTAGTATAGTGGGATGAACTCCGCGCCTGCCTGAAAGCATGAGTGCCGAGCCTGCCGGGGCATTATCCATTTTAAGTTTCCCATCCTGTTGGCTGCCTTCTTCTTAGCCAACTGAAGAATCGGTTGAAGTCCATTGATTGTGCAAAACGAAACACACTTTCTTCTTTTCCTCGTACCGTCCATAGAGGGCAAGAGTGATGCCTAAAATCACGGGGAAATGCAGTTTTCGAAATCCATATTGTGGTTTCCAGAGGTCAAATCTGCTTACGTGATTCATGTGAGAACCAAGGCCAGCTCAACCAAAGCGTGCCATAGACTTCAGTGCTTCTTCAGTGCTTTAAGAGAATCAAAAGTACGATTGTATTTGTGGTCATTGGACGGAATAGGCCCGTCACCTTTCGAATCGAACACAGGAATCATCTGAAACAGGCTCATGAACCCTTGTTTTGGAAGCGGAATCTATCATTCCTACTCTTTTTCTGGTCTCGGGCCATACCATAAATCGTTAGAAAAGACGATTTCGATTAGTGAATGGGCGCGCTCCTGCTGATCCTGCACTTGATTGACCTTGCTTCTGGACTTGATGGAAGGAGAGAAGTCAACCTTTCCTGTACCCACGGATGATATCCTGAATGCAAATCTATGGATGTATGAAACCACGAGAGGGAACTGTCTACTAGACCCGCACCAAAACAGAGCTAGCCTTGGGAATGGATGAGATGAGTTCTAGTCCGTATTTTAGGAAGGCCAGTGCTTGAAATGATGTTTTCTAGCTGGAAAGCAGTTGCGCTAACGCTTTCCTCTTACTCACTATCGCGAGTCTAGCACATCCTAAGTTTTCTTGCTTGGTTCAGCATCCAATTAGGGAAGAACCCCGCCCCGAAATGAGTTTGTTTCTATGGCAGAAATGAGCTTAGCTTCCTTTCTGGAGTGAAGTGGAAGCATGAGTGCTTACACGAACGGAGGAAAGCGAATTACTTACTTGCTTGGGGCTCGGTGGAAAGCTATTCCACTGGCCGGATAAATAGTGGCTATCCCGGCACCTTGACTTGAATTGAGTTGACTGCTTCTTAGCATTGACCTCTTAGCCGAGTTCTGTCACAATCGCCGGCTAGGCTGCTTACTCGAAAGGGACTGACAACTCTTTGAGGCCGGTGTGAATCTACCCATTTCTTATCCATTGGCCAGGTCCCTGTTCTGTCTTTCGTATTCTACTCGCATTGAGTGAACTGACACATTGATTGGTATTGGTACCAGATGTGAATGAATGAGATCATTTCTGTTTGTCGGGATGGGATGGGAGCTGATATCGGTCCTTTGGACCTTGATAGGTGGAAGGGGAGTTCATGAAGTCGGAAGTTTGATACAGCCTAAGATTGGATCTCTTGATATCTGACCTTGTTTCCAATTCGGCTGCCAGCAGATCAGAAAAAGTGTGTCCAGCATTCAAGTAGGCAACCCTATTATTCCAAGCGTGGGCCGGGGCAATCATTCCTTGCTGCTAGAGACTAGAGAACAGACAAGAGATTTGAACCGAGGCTGCAATCAATCAACGGCTTTCCTCCCTTCTTCGTGTAGTGTAGATTGGCAGTACGGGAGACTGTTCTTCTTTTGTTATTGGAGTCGAGGTACCCACCACCGGGAAAAGGAAATCGGCCTTCATTCGTTTTTCTTCGTCGTAGTCGTTTTCGTCCTCGGCTAAGGTATCATCAGATATAGAAGAAGCAGAGAGTGGGGTAATAGCAAAAAAGGAATATAACTCGTCCGAGGAAGTGGGCTGTGGCAAGGTCTCTTTCGTAGAGAGGGTAAGTTCTTGCACCAGCATAAGCTTTTCTTGCACCTTCTTTAGCATAGGGTTGGGTTGGAGGTGAAGTTATGGCTCAGCTTTCTTGATCTGCTTTCTTGAGTGACAGTAGTTGTTTCTTTTCGAATAGGAAGTCACTCGGATTCGGATAAAGGAGAAGGACCACGATCAGAAAGAAAAGGGGAATGCCGAACTGGATACTCTGCTTAAAGGAATAAGCCTCCCTTGGATAGATCGAAGAAAGAAGCACTGTGCGTTACCAGGTGTAGTGGAGAAAGCAAGGGCAAAGGTTTCATCAGAAAGAGATGCTCGAGCGATACCAGGATCACGATACGATTAATCTGATGGCGCAGCACGAACAGGAAATAGATAACCGCAAGGAAAGGGAACAGTTTAGTCCCTCCGATCCGTCAATCAACGATAGGGTTACCCAGAATTCTAATTAATAGGAAGGTTGGACTACCTCGAATGGCAACATGCTCGCTGATTCCTACCACTCCTATCTACATAACTGCTCCAGAGAAGGGAAGGCAGATGTCGAACCAGCGATTGAGTGTACTAGTTCATTTAATGATTGCAAAGCGGAGGCTAAGGACATAACGAACAGTGCGCAAAGAAGAAAGCATGGGCATGGATACGAGACCAGAAGGAAAGAACGATCACCGTAATGCGATTAACCAGAGTAGCCGCCAGGGTGCAGTGCACCCTACGCTTTGAATTCTTCTTGGCAGCTCAAGACCTTTCTTGTTCGTTCCTTGCTCCCAGCAAAAGAAGCAGCTTCTTAAGTGGATTTATCCGGGACTGATACTCTTTTCCGAACTAATAACCAATGATTTCCATTTTGACCAATGGATACAGCTCATGGTAAGACAACATATGGCTTCTTCCTTGAGGGAATGTTCTAGCCGCCTCCTTCCGCCGTGCTTCCTCCGATCAAACAGCTACCTAGGCTTCCTCGCATACTCGGCTTTATCTAGTTTAGGATTGACTATTCTCTGGTGGATTATCTGGTGTCATAGTAGGAATCACCCCTTTCTTCTCAGATGGTCCAGTATATTGGTCAAGGCAGCTTGCTCCAATCATGCTTTGTTTATTGAATGAAGAGTTCACTCGTAGAAATGTCCGTTCTTTCCTTTGAGCATATCCGTTTGATTGCTCGTAGCGCTAACTAGCATAGCATCCGTTTTCTTGCTTGGTTTCTTTAGTATCACAAGCCACGGATTGAGCAACTAGCGCGGTCGGGTAGCTGCTTTCCTCTTTTCCAACCTCTTACCAACTCGGGATGGCCTCCTCTCGGTCAAGGATCCGACCTTCCCCTCGCTCCGGGGTTCTATACTTTCGATGCTTCTCTCGATAGCTATCCCCTGTTTAGTTTCTCGGCTTCCTATCTCTTAGGAAAGACTAGCTGGATCAGGTTAAGGGAAGGAAGTACGGGTCAAGTAAAGAAATACAACTGTTATCCACGAACAACCTTTTCTCATATGAATACCGTGCGCCAGTAAGTAGTCCATCAAAGCTAACCCGGGTTAACTACTCTCTAGGAAGCTTCCCCGTCCTAATCTAAGGAATGAATGAGGGAAAGTCTTGTCTCTTCTTTTCCGACACCCACTTCTGGATTGCCAATTCTCAGATTTCTCGGTTCCTTCTTTGGCTCGCCTTGACGGATTACTTCGATTACTACCGGACTTCCAGATTAGCTGCTTTTTACGCTTCACGCCTTTCCCTGCTGGGGTGGTGTCTTTCGTAGTCAGAAGCCTTGTTTGGCCATCAGGCATTATGTAGTTGGCACGGGATGCGTACTCCTCTCCTCCTAAGAAGCAAGGCAAGGGATTTTTCGCAAACTAGCGCGTTGTCGACGATGAAAAGAATGCGAACCGAAGACCCCTTCCTCTCGAAGTGCGGTGCGTGCCATCGTAAGTGTGACCCTCCATCTCATATTTATTCATTCAGCAGAAACATAAATCTACTCGAGGAATCACTCCTTTCTTCTTCATTATATATAATCTAAGGTGATAAAGAGTAGGATTTGGAAATTCCTGATCCCGCCAAAGCAAAGTCCGTCCCTCCTTCCTGACGAATGCTTATTTGCCATCTAATTTCCCAGAAGAGCAGAAGTATATCTGGGGATCGTCCACATTGAGGACTTGCCATTTGCATCTTTCATCTCAATGAAATAGTATTTTATCACGTTGAGGATTTCCCCGGTAGTTGTTTTGGTCTAATCTTGATTACTAATCATCTGGCTTAGCTCGACCTACCAATTTAACTTATCCTAGGGACTCGTTCGTTCACCGTGGACTATACTCTACTAAACTCAGAGTCGAGGTCTCTTCTTCTGGAATTGATCCTTTTCTGAGTTCGCTTATCAACTTATCTTTCCTATCGTCGTACTGGTTAAGGGTAGAAATCCAAGGATAAAGGAGAGGAAAAAGCGTTCATTCTGCCCAATGCCTTGAACCCGTTCGGTCTCCCTTAATTGTGATTGAAATGACGATGGCAACAGGTTTCGCTTCTGCAGCGGGCATATTATAAGCATCAGCCATAAAATCTAGAGATCGCAATGCGTTACCCACTTTTGGATCCGTAAAACGGAGAACATCAGTCCATAGAGGGACTTTCCTGAATTAGTGATACGAAAAAGTAAACGAATAAATGTGGGAAAAGTTGGGGACAGAAAAAGTTCCGTAATCGTCCTATTTTTTCGTCCTTGTGGAAGCGAGAAATGCGTAACGACTTGATTTTTAGATAGAGGATATTGGAAAGAAGTGCGTAGGTAGGCCTCAACGTGTTCATTGAGTAGCTTGAGGAAGTTTGCCATTGTGAGACGGTTAAGGCCACCCCTAAACTCCTGGACCAGTCTACCAGTGCTAATACTTTTCCCCCACATCTTTAAAGGAATCCTAACTTTGATGCCCCCACTATCTGTAAAAGAGACAAGCAACCCTGTCCCACCAAGAAAAATGAGAAGTTTCTCAGAGGTAATCTCCTCCCAGCAGGTCTAACTTATCGCAATAATTTTTGAGTCGCATTAAAGAAATTTGGAATTCGTGGAATGCCTAACAAGATGGTGATCCACAGTAAGAAGATAGTATGTAACTAGAGGGCGAGAGTTGTAAGCCAATAGGGGGAAGTAGAATGCTCAGGTGGGAGGAATCCAAGCCTAAGCACCGGATAACTCGTACAGAAGGATAGAGGAAGAGAACCGGGTGGCTTGACACCTGGTGATGTTAGAAAGAAGACAAGTGCTTATGCTTATAAGGAACCCCAAGGTTAGCTTATAGCTCTTGAGTCTTATCTTATCCCTCCTTCATCCCTATTGCTTCATGCTATGCTTGTACGACTTCTTACTGATTCCTATCTTCTCGGCGTTGGCTTGTACTTCTGCTTATAGGGTACCTGCGTTCTTCATCAATACTGAAAGCGGATGGACTGTTGGCCAAGCTAAGGCAAAGCCGAATCTCAACTAAATCTGACTTATTTTCACAGAGGAAGAAGCTTCTTTTTAGCCTAGTGCTTAGAACGAAAGCCATTGCAAAGAAGCGAAGGGCGCTAAGCGGGGATGGTCAAAAAGTAGAAACTTATACTTTCTGGTAAACAACTGGTTAGAAAACCGTATCCCTGCCCCATTAAGCGTGCTTGGGAAAGACTCCAGCTTTATGAAAGAGGTAGGCCCCCGTAACCAATTTGAAAGGGACACTGGCCTACTAGGAATTTGCAAATAGAAAGCCAGGACATGAAAGTAAGACAGATAGGAAAGGGGATACCTAACCCCCCACCCAGGAAAAAAACTATGTGTGGTCATACTCTCTGCCACAACTTTACTTTACTTTTGCCCCTTTCCGCCCTATGGTTCTTGCTATTTGTGGGTCCTTTCCAAAGGGTTTCAAGTGAGATAACTAGTAGTGTAGTGCAAATAGTGGGCTCGTAGCAGGCTGTCTTAGGGAGTTTGACAAGATCCCAAGTTTGATTCTTTTCAAGTGCTCTTAGCTCCTCCAACATGGCCTCTTGCGGCTCCTACGAGCTTAGCTTACTATCAAACAAACTTATATCCTGCTTTTCATCTGTAGGTTTTCCCCCATTCATAGGTCATCTACTTCGGCTTTTCCTTCTTCATCTTGTTGTTGAAGAATATCGTCTCCATCCATTTAGGGAATTCATACATCTGGACTCGTTGCCCATTCATTTCACTTCTGCTCGCAGCACTTCCGTACGGGCCAGCAGTGCCTAAGTCAAAGCCTTTGATTCTTCTCCCTTAGTGAAAGTGGGGCAAGATTAGACCTATGATGAGACTACCTATTAGTGTGTTGCTTTGGTGCAAGAGGTGATCCTATTTTATCATTCGTTGAGGAGAAGAAAACTGCGAAGGAAGTGATAGATCATGGCACCGGGGATGATGCGATTCAAATATTAGGGAGGCCACATCCAGTACCACACATTTTCTTCCGTGGATAAGAAAGCCTATTATATTATATTAAGTAAGGGCCTATGGCTTGGGCTACTGTGACATCTGTTTAGTCATAACTGCTTTTATAATTAATAAAGGCACTGCGGCATCTGTAATGGACTACCTTCCGCTACTGTTTAGTCTGTTCTCTTTAACTGTCCCTTTATTGTTTATAGGACTCGTATTGAAGTCTTGGAGTTTTATTTTACTTGATCTTTCTCACCCACTAGACTCTTTCAATATCATATAGAAAGGATGAATTAAATATCATTAATCAAGGCGCGTAGCGATTAAGGTGAATCAAATCCTCACTCTGTCCTTGTGTTCATGATAGCCCTAGGCAGCATAGTTGGTGTCCTGTAGGAATGGTTGTAGAAGGTAGGCAGTCCCAATCCTAGCCCATTGCTTTTACTTAGTCCATACACTCCATGGCTTACATGACATATCGGACATACTACAGCATGAGGCATACTGGACAGACTGCATAGGCTTAAGTAGTAGACTCATGGCTTACATACTGGACAGACTGACTCCTGTAATGCTTATTGCCAATCTAGCTAATGGGCTGACTTCATTGGCTTGCTCTCCTCACCTATGGATTCGTATTGAAGTCTTGGATGATGTAGTTTATCAATCTTAGAGCATGGTTCGTACCATACCTGTAGTGCCGTTCCTTGTGGTTCTTCTCCTGTGGTTGCTTTAACGAGCTGGAAGCGCCCTTCGACCGGCCCAGCGTTGCCGAAGAGGATTCGAAGACAAATGGCAATGAAAGGTTGTGGGAAGAGCTTATTTGAATGAAAAGAGCAGAAAGAAGCAAGTCGGGGTGAAGAAGACGTACGGTGAGACAAATACTGACTTGTAATCGCTGAGTCTACTGACTTGTATTCGCGGAGTCTATAGTATGCTCTTTTCTCTCTTTCTTGCAACTTCGTTCTTTTCTTTTTTGCATCCTTTTCTCAATGTCTTATTTGATCTCTTCCACCTTGCCTATGCCTATCGGGTATCCTGCCCCGGTGTATGTACCATAATGGATTTTAGCATAAGAACAGTGCTCTTCCTCGTTGGCTCGGTCCCCCCTCTCTCGTTGTCAGTTTGTCCACTAATTCTTCTTACCAAGGCACAAATCTGCTGCATCTATTTCAAGAGTTGCACCTCACTCGTCACCACGCCATATTGGCTTTTCTCTTTCCACTGCCTCAGCCACCACTCCTTAGCTGCATAATCCTTGACGAGATCGTAATGTTTAATTAGTTCCAGCCACGCTGTGTCAGATTTCATTCCTGATGCATTTTTCTTTTATTGTCTGGTGATTTTGAAAAGTCGGCACCCACAGATCTTCAGTGCGAATATTAGAGCAGACAACTCAAAATCGTGCGTAGGATAGTTATGCTAGTGGGCAACTGGCCTTTCCCATAGGCTATGACACAGCATAAGAAGAAAGCTTCGCTCAGCCTAAGTCAATAGGGTATGATCCGTCTCTGGCACGGGCATGGCTAGAATGGGCACGAACTGGTCATTGTCATAGGGATGCTAGCCATGGTGTAGTAGCATGATTATAATAGGGTTGAGGTCAAACTTTCTATTTGAATAGGGACCAGTTAATATATACATTTTGAAACTAGAAGGTGTTTCCTTAGCTTCAAAGTCTGGGTCGAATAAAGAGAAACTCCACTGGTAATGTGAAAAGAGCCCTACCCGCCTTCATAGAAGATAAGACGGAACAAACTTCTTCTTTGAAACTAGGCTAAGGCTTGTATTCTTTAAAGTATTTGTTTTCATTCTTTACCTTTCTTGCAGCTTTGGAAAGAGTTATCCAGCAAAATGAGATTCAAGTCCCTTGCCCTGGTACTTTCCTTATGATAGATGGTAGTTCGGTCGTTTATTCGCCCTCTCCCTAGTTTCAGTGAAGAATTGCTTGCTCTACCTACTACAAGAAGAACCTATCGTAGCATACTATGGAAAATTGAAGGGTGTGCGGACTTAATGACAAAGATTAAGGCCAGTACCTGTGTGTACTTGTGGTGTGGTATAGTAAGTGGTAAAAGGCAGGCTACTAAAGCGTCCGATGTGTGCACCTTTTTCACTGCTTCTACTAAGCCTTTTTGCATGGATTACGAACAAGACCCTCCTTCATCCCTATTGCTTCATGCTATGCTCTAAAAAAGCATTACCATTCATCCTCTCATTTTCCATAAGAGCAAAAGCAAGCTCAAAATCCAGAAACTGCGTTCGCAGCGGAACGGAAAGAAGACCCTTCCATTTTACTTTGAGGTGAAATGCAGAGAGTACACCAATTAATGTCTGCGAGTTAGGCACCAAGAGCAATAAGAAAGCGTTGGAAATGTTGGCTAATGGATGCAAATCTCATCCTTTGTCTTTGAGTTTATCTCTACCGCTGACGTCCACAACACTGCCTGGATTGAGACTCATTATCTCCTCCTGCCCCTACTTCTATGAGAGAATCATCCCACTTTAAGCCATATATCCCCCACATTGCTAATTAGTTTCCTTGCCAAAGTTTTTATTTCGGTATGTTATTTGAATACCGAACTTCTGTTCAAGCTATTTTTTAATAACCTTCACTGCAACAGGATAGATCCCTTTCACTTGAGATTCTTATTAATTATAGAGCTATCCAACCTTTTCTTCCTTCTTTCCACATCAAATCCACAGCACGCATGCTCAGGTTGAAAAGTCTTAAGTTAGACCATCTTCGCCAACTTATGCATGGATCCAAAAACGATATTCCTGCTTGACACACTTTGCCTTTACCCAGGATCACTCTTCTTCGGAAAAGCATACTCCATCTACTTTTTAATAGCTCCACTAAATGCTATTGCGTGAGGGTACTGTGCACCTACTTACATCTTAGCCTTGTACTGCGCCGGGTGCTTTGCTCACTATGAAAGCTGGTAATAAGATTCGATATAAGGAATGACTCAGCTACGCTTCCTTCTTCCGCACCAGTAGCTTCTAAGTCCAAATAAGGTTATTTCCTGGTCAATCGATCACATGATGACTTCTTCAATAACTCTTTGACCCTAACTATGTATGCATCTGCTTTGCCAATAATGAGATTTCCAAGCATTCCAGGCTTTGACACCACCTTTTTCTAGGCCATGTCAGAGCTAAAAAGAAGTTGTTAATTGATAAATAAAAGCAAAGAGATTTGAGCCATATGCATAAAGCTTAAACTTACTTATTGGCATACGAGCAGAAGCACAGGAAATGATGAGAGGCGCGCAGCGATTGATTACTAGCATATTCAATTAGACAGGTTTCTTTTCAATCAACACAAGCAGCAGGCGTAGCTTTTCATTCACTCGCTCTAAGCACGGGAATAGAATAAAGGTATGGGTCCCCCACCTTACCATCCGTTCTGTCAGACCAATTGCTAAAGAGTTTTATTCGATTTGAGACAATCAGGAGATGGGCCTTTCTCAAATTGAACAGCCGGCCGCTACTAAGCTATACTATATATAGGCTCTAAAGGTCTTACTTTAAGAGTACTCCTATTATGTATGGGTGGATCCGCTCTACGTAATGAAGCCAGCCTAATTGGATAGCAGCAGGACTTGCGAAGTACCCAGGCAGGATAGTAAGCTACTCATAAGGTTTTAGGGAATGGCGTTTGGACTCCAAGTCTATGCCTCCAACCATGTTACAAGTGCCCAAGTCTAAGTTCTTCCAAGAGTTCAGACAGGGGATAGGGTATTTACCGGTAAGCTCTTTCTCAATGCATATTTTAAAATCGATGGGGGTGGGTCGGATTTGAAAAGAAAGGACCCCTATTACGGAAGTAGCTCAGTCAGTCAGCTATCTTGAACGTTCTTTGCAAGCACTATTGAGCACTAAGCAACTCTTGCTGTCCCTAAAGGGCCCTTCTACCTTTTCAGAGATAGCTGGTACATGACATCCATTATATGCTATTTTGGAAGTGAGAGAATGCACAACATACTGACAGATAGGCCAAAGGCTCCCTTGGCTCCAAAAAGGAAGGACGGTGCCCTCTTTCTCGCTACATCGGTTTTCGTTTGGTTTATGCTTGCTTTCGTACTGTGTGTGATCTTTCCGACCTCTTCTCTTCCTTTCTTTTTGGCGAAGCGAAGAGAAAAAACGGGACCATGAGCACAGGAGCCGCAGGCGAGGGTACATGGACCGCATACAGGGTAGTTCCCCGCACTTGAAGCATAGCCCACGAGCACGGCGATAAGTTCGTTTGGTAAACAAACGGCTCTGCCCTAGCTTCTACTTCCTAGTTTAGTTGATATCTAGGTTCCAGTGTAGTAAGTCTTCCAAATGTATAAACACTTTTCTGGTGTGGTTGAACCTATGATTATGATCGGTTGGGCGATCCGCCTATAGCCAGCCTTGGTCCAGGGCGAGCATTCACAAAGGTTTTTCTTCTAAAGGAAAGAGGGCTAAGAAGTTCCAGGTGAGCGATCTACTCATCTTCCTGCTAAAGGCAATCTCTATTACCGGAACGTTTTTTCTTATTCTTTACCCAGGCAGGCCTATCTCAGTTCCGTTAGTAGTTAAAGAATATAAGGTACCATGATGTATTATTAGTTGGAACCAAGCATTATAGAAAGTACTAGTTATTACAAGCCTAGGTAGAGTGCTTTTATCCAGCCAGGTGAAGCTCCACTCAACAGCTTCCATCCGCTGGGCTCTTCTTTACAGTACAGGCCATCAACAAGTAGAGGAAGGTCGATTGGATCATGTCCGAATCCCATTGCAGAAGAGTGAAAAGCAGATTTATGTATACATACCATATGACTGAACAACTCTTTTGACTGCAGACCCGTAGGAGGAAGGTGGAGTTAGTTAGATGAATTGCACCCGACATGGCTCGATGCGTCGCAGCACGCCATCCGTGGAAGAACACACATGAATAGAATAGGCCTCCATACTTGCCCAGCCCACAGCAAGCATCAGTGGTGGTCACAAAACCTGCACATTGTAATTCGATCATAATGTGAGTGCTTCCCCAGAGGCAGAAGCTGAGTCTACAAAAAGGTGGGAGCATAAAATGTAGGTGAGTCAATTGCGTGTGGCCTTCAAGTATTTCGTATTGTAACAATATTCAATCGGCATCCAAACAAAGGTGCATGTACGGTTCCTAAGGGATACAATTTTGTCCTAATCAACCAAACAAGCAACGGATTGAGCAACTAGCGCTAGGCGCATCCGTTTTCTTGCTTCATCGAGAAAGATTAAATAAGTTGATAGCGCGATCTCGTACTAACACATACTCTCTAAATATTGAAGAACTTGCATGCGGCCACAACCGCGGTATGAGTTCTGATCTCAGACTTTGTTTGGGGGCTGCTTGCCCCTTCGCGTCGACAAGGAAACTGTGGACGACAATGGGTTTAGAATTAGAATAGAACGAGGACCCTATCGAACAAATAGAGGAAAGGGCAGAAAGGGGCAAAAGTAAAGTCTAAGCGACATATGGCACGAAAAGGAAATCCAATTTCGGTAAGACTTGATCTGAATCGTAGTTCAGATCCAAGTCGGTTCAGTGAGGGCGACCGCGAAAGTCACCGAATGGGTTCGGTCCGTCTTTTCCTGATCTTTGTTTGTCCCCCCAAAGGCGTGAGAGGACGTTGCAGATGTCCGGGACGGACACGACTTCTTCTAACGCTAGAAGACCACAGGAAGAAACCCGGGACCAGAGCATGTCGTGAAAGACGCACACGGGGCGGGCGTGCTTCGACCGTGTCTCCGGGGCACAGTTGAATGTAGATATCATGAACGCGAGGATAAGGATACCAGGCCGAGAAACCCGGGCAAGTACTCTACTCCCCTAATGTGCCGATCGCTAGCGCATCCAGGGCCCCGGCGCCCAGCTCCGCTGGAGAGGCCGTCACTGATCTTAAAAGTGCGTCTGCGGTTCGGATAGACTGATTCTGCGAACGCCTAGCCCCAGGAATCAAGAAAAAAACAAGTGCTAAGTTTCATTTCAGATCAGTGAATAAACCGAAAAAAGAGACCTTTTTCGCTCGGCGCCGCACTATGCTCCGCTTCAACAAATGAGAGTTTTCGGTGGAACCGGTGAACCACGCGAGCTGGTTAGATGCGTGGGGCAGAGGGCTCGTAGTACCTGATAGCGCAGCTATGCAGTGGAAGGGAAGGAGCCTAAATCGACCCCCTTCTTTCTTTTTTATTCAAAGACATAAAAGCACAGTACAAAGAGATTGGACTCTCGGATGAGACCTTGCAGCTACCGTTCCGACGCGCCCCTGACCCTATCTTGATTAAAAAAAACCGAAAACCCTCTCTAAGGTGGAGCCTAGTTGAAGCTGTCATTCAAAGAAAAAATGGGAATCAAAATCCACTTTTAGGGATATAGATGAAGTCTCGCTCAGTAAAGAGAGTTGTAGATTCGTAGAAGAGGATCAGAGTACGCGCGCTACAAAAGGCAGCTAGCCAATGAAAGTAAGTGGAAAGAATATAGTACTTTTGTACTGACCCCTCCGGGGCCCCCGGTTGTTTTGGCGCGCCCTACCCCAACGTTAGACTATTGCCTTTTTAGCCTACGCTTGCTGCTTGCAGCATGGATTCGATAGATCTATCGAATCCATGCTTCCCCCGCCCCGAAGCGAGACTCTATCCAGATCTCAAAGAATAACGAGCTAGGCGGCCGGCGGGCAAAGAAAGGGGGCGGGCCGGCCGGTCGGGGCCTTGGCGATACGTTCTTCTTTCGAAGCGTTTTGCCAATAGAGCGAGGGCGTCCTTCTGGGGTGGGGCGTTTACTTGAAAATGACAACCGCCTGTTCCAGCAGCGGGGGCCTTGCACGAAAGCAAACCGCCCGATTAAGTAGCAGTTGCTTCGCTGATGGGCCCTGCGAGGGGGGCATTGTCCCTCAGTTCTTACCAACCTCAGGTGTGTAATCGACATCTAACTTATTATCTTCTATTTTTCATGCAAGCTACTGAGATATGCCTCAGCTGTCCATTTCTTATTCATTCAGGGCGCCCCTAGTGGACTTGGCGGTGCTCCTTTCTAAAACCAGAACAACTCTGAACGTTAGGGAAAATAAGGGAAGACCACCTGAGCGAACCGACCGAAGGGACTTTCTTACTTATCCGAACCGAACGTTAGCGGCTTAAGCTAAGCCTATCACGAGCAGCGTTGCTGCTTGATCGGCGGGGAGGAAGATCTCCAAGTATGGGGCAAAGGATCAAGCGCTTTTACTTTGCTTTGTCCCCCGGGATCCACCACAGGTTGGGTTTGAGAGCCGTGTGATGGGTGACTATCTAGCACGGTTCAGAGAGCACGTGTATGTAGTCTGCGCTGGTGAATGGAAGCCCCCGCCGCAAAAAAGAAGCGGCTTTTCCCACGGCTCTGTCACCATTGACTCTATTTATTATTATGGTAAATCATTGTATCAAGATGTCAATCTTAGATCTTATTTCAGTTCGATACGTCCACCTACGAGACTCACCTTTGGCTTTCGTCTCGGTAGGTGTATTATTCTACATTTTCCCAAAAGGACATTCATTCATTTCTTTCTTCCCCGTCGACCACTACGACTAAAACGACGCGACAAATCAAGACCCGGAAAGGATAAGGGCCGGTGGTGGGCATTTGGGAAAGTCGGGCCGATCGGGTGTCTTCATTCAAGCGAGGGTACAGAGGAAGAACGAAACGAAGTGAGAGGCCGGGGGCAGGGAAAAGAGTCGAGTCGATCGACCGGGAGAAGCAAAACGAAATCAGGATTTGGCCGAAAAAGATGCAACGTTATGGATACCATGACCGATCACCATCGAGAAAGAAGAATTTTTCTAAATCACTTCGGGTGAGCGGGGCCTTCAAGCATCCGAAATACGCCGGGGTTGTAAATGACATAGCCTTCCTGATAGAAAATGACGACTCCTTCATAAAAACAAAGTTATTCAAGTTCTTTTTTTTACCAAAGAAGTCCCGCTCTGACGGCCCGACGAGTCATCTACTAAAAAGGACCCTCCCCGCTGTGCGCCCCTCCTTGAATTATTCGGTCATGCAATACTTTTTTAATACAAAGAACAAAATGCATTTCGACCCCGTCGTAGTTCTCAATCATTTCGTGGCACCGGGTGTGGCTGAACCATCTACGATGGGGGGAGCGAAGGGAGGAAGCTTAGATAAGAGAATACGCTCTCGCATCGCTTTTTTTGTAGAAAGCTCGACCAGCGATAAAAAGTGTTTGGCCCGAGCCAAAAAGAGGTTGATCCACTTCATTCGCCAAGCGAATGATCTTCGCTTCGCGGGAACAACAAAAACCACCATCTCGCTCTTTCCTTTCTTCGGTGCTACCTTTTTTTTTTCAAGGGATGGGGTTGGGGTGTATAATAACCCATTTTATGAGTATGCCCGGGAACAACTCCTAGGTCAATTAAGGATCAAATGTAGGAACCTCATGGGTAAGGATAAGGTAATGGAATTGATAGAGAAATTCATAGACCTAGGTAGGATAGGCAAATTGATAAAGGGAATAGAGATGATGATAGAGATCATACTGAGAAAGAGGAGAATTCCGTACGGGTACAACTCTTATTTGAACGAAGTGCAAAAAATGCGATCTTTTTTGTCTAATAGAACAAACACTAATACCTTAATTGAGTCGGTAAAGATCAAATCAGTTTATCAAAGTGCTTCTCTGATTGCTCAAGACATCTCTTTTCAACTGAGGAACAATCCAATCTCATTTCGTTCCATTTTTAGTAAAATAGTTAAGGATATTCCATTAATAATGCCAAAAGGGGTGGAGGGGATACGTATTTGTTGTTCTGGTCGATTAGGGGGTGCGGAAATAGCTAGAACTGAATGCGGAAAGTATGGAAAAACATCTTGTAATGTATTTAACCAGAAAATCGATTATGCTCCTGCGGAAGTATCTACTCGTGACGGAATTTCAGGTGTCAAAGTGCGGATCTCATATAGTCAAAATAAGAAGGGACGTGCTATATCCGAAACGTACGAAATATAGTAAATATAGTAAATGCAGATGTAGTAGGGGTCGCGAACCGGATGGTACACAACTTGGTTTTGGAAGATATGGCACCAAAAGTAGTAGAGCTGGTCGTCTTTCATATCGAGCCATTGAAGCAGCGCGTCGGGCTACAATCGGACAATTCCGTCGTGCTATGAGCGGACAATTCCGAAGAAATTGTAAGATATGGGTAAGAGTTCTCGCAGATCTTCCTATTACGGGGAAACCCGCAGAAGTTCGAATGGGAAGAGGAAAAGGAAATCCTACGGGTTGGATTGCTCGTGTGTCCACGGGACAAATCCCATTTGAAATGGATGGTGTGAGTTTGTCAAATGCTCGACAAGCCGCTAGATTAGCGGCGCATAAACCATGTTCGTCAACCAAGTTTGTTCAGTGGTCGTAACGTAATTGGTTAGTGGGGAAAAACCGGGCCGGGACTCAAAATAATTTTACGAAGTGTTTGTTCCGGAAGTGGAAAGACAAAGAGGGATAGGGAGCTCGCCTCCTTCTTTTTTGTAATCGCCGAAATGGAAATTGTACGACGACCCTTCTTGTTCCAGGCATACGACCCTGAGACGTGACGGTGTCACTTTTCCGGCCCGGTAAAGTGACAGTTATATAAAAAAGAATAAGAAAGAGAAGCGTGATGTTGTCAGCAATCAAATTATCGTAAATAGATAGTATAGTACGGTTGCGTTGTTTCAATTTCTGTTCGTCGGTCCTTGGGTTACGAAGAAGAAGATGCACAAAGACTCCCATGTCTTTCTTTTGGTTGGAAAACCCAACCTGCGATTTCAGATAAGTCTTTCTGCTTAGAGCAAAGCAAGAAGCGGAGCTACAATCATGCTTTCTTAAGTATGGAGAACAATATTTTACTTAGTTCATTTGAAACGTCAGTACTACTCTGTGCTATTTGTACTATTATTTTAGTAGGCACGGCCACGTGCAGAAGATTAAGGGGGGAACAGACCTCACTTGGTAAACGACCGAGGGAAGATGAAATTCTTGACTTACCCCAAAAGCGAATTTGGAAACGGGGGAGTCATCATCCTCCGGTCAACCCGGAAGCCCCACAAATCGAGGGGGTCCCGGAAGCCCCTCAACTAGAGGCGGGGACTCCAGTGGCTTCCCCCGTCCAAGTAGAAGAAGTGAAGCAAGAAGGACACCAGAAATGCAGGGACATAATTGGAATTCAAGATGAATCACGGTAAACACTTGTAGATCTTTCAGCTACACCATATGACCTAAAGTGAGAATAACTATTCGTTCTGGTATCACCCCTCTAAGCACCTCTTAATGATCCTAATTACCTAAAAAGAGAAAAGACTGGGACCGTCTCAACTGTAGCAGGGGTAATGTGCCCAAGAGCTCCTATCCTAGGCTTTCCCAGGCACCTAACCTAGCCTTGACATAGCATTCCTGTCTACACCTCTAGGCTACGAGCAAATAGTATTTCTAATACATAAATTAGAGTGCTTTGTTGGCTGAAAGACTATGGAATTAGAGAAAGAAACAGTCTCCCACTGGCAATTCTTCACAAGTTCGAAACTTAACACGAACCCTTGATCGCTGTAGCTGAAGTGGTAAAACAAGAAAAATTGGTTCTTTTAGCCTTTCCTTCCCTATTTGACTTTCCTTATTCTAAATGGGAATCTTTCTTTGAAGAAATAAGAAAGGACTACTTGGAAAGTGACACAGACACTGGTACATCAGGAAAACCTTTAGAACTCACCGTTCAACTTGATCTTCGCAGGAAAAAGCTTCTTCTCTATTAGGACCTAATAGCAATAAATAGACCAGCCAGGCGAGTGAGAAAGGAGGAAACATTACTCTCTTTCTGCAAAGTCCGAGTCCCATTTGATGAGCCAAAAGAACCATCTCTATCTCTTCTTATATTCCAGAGATTACTCGCTCACCTACAATGCTTTGGGCCCAGTCTTCTCTATGCATGGATGGCTTTGAAAGAAAGATAACTAGAATCAATCTCTTCTCCTAGGAAAAGAATCGGATTTCTTCGAAGAGCTGCGAACTTGACCAGAAGAAAGGTCAGTGTAGAGAAGCTCGGTCAGTGATAGTCTTCCCCCGACCGTATTCTGACTAGAAAATCTGGCTTCTATTACAATTACAAGTTCCGTTCCTAATGAAACTACTCAAATAAAAAAGTACGTGTACAATACAGAATTGTTATATGGGAAGTTTACTATTGGATATAACATGAGAAGAGCAAGCGGAGAACCTGTGCCCTTTATCATAGGTCATGCTATTTCTCTTTGGAAGATTCAAGTGGGAATGCTGCGCCCAACATGGATGTCTATGCTATTATTGAGAAAAAATGAATCAAAAAAGCAGCAGAATACGAGAAGGATTTATTTTCTGAAAGGGTGTATACATTAGAGTGTACCTGCTTGGTAGGCATGAAATCACTGACAAAGAGTTGCCTAGCTCCGATGAAATTGCAAGCATAATTTGGAATTTAATAGAAGCGGGCATAGCTAGGGGTGAACCACGAGAAGTTAGAGCAAGAGCTCCGGGTAGGTATCGTAAACATCCTGAGTGTATCACGGCATTGAAGCAGAAGAAACAGAAATGTTTTCCTTTCATTGTAGCCGATATAGAGACTGTTATACTAAATAATGTGCTTGTACCTTATGCTGCGGGGCTCTTAGTGGTGAATCCGGGGGATGATGTGGCTGCCATGGATGATCAAATAGACACATATTTTTTTGAAGATTACAATTTGATAATACCTTCCCTTGAAGAAAGGAGTACTAAAATGTTGGTAGATTTTATAGAGCGTATAGCCAAACTGGGATCTACTCACAAGGGCGTGAAAACAGTTTACTTTTCGAATCTAATTTCTCGATCCGATCGACTTAATGAAGTTTTTAGCCAGTCATATGGTCGAGTACACCATCAAACCGCTGATGAGGAACAAGAAGCTTTACCAGTTATCAATTTATAGGAAAAAAAGGGGGAATAAGAAATTGGTGTTCCATCTACGAGATTCATACACTCAACTCCCTAATAGTCTAGAAACATTGGCTAAGACTTTATGTCCGCACTTAGGTTCAAAAGGCTCAATAGCACATGACGAAGTTCAAGTGTCTTCTCTTCAGGAGAATAGAGCCCAATTGTTGGATTATATGGAGCTGGATATCAGTCTTTTAGGTGATGTGATGCTTCGGGCTAAATCAATTTATTGGACTAGATACAATGTGGATATCGGGGTATGTTTGACATTGTCATCGCTAGCTAAAAAAATATATCGAATGAAGTATTTGCAAAATATGAATGAAAATGAGATTCACGAAGGGATTTGTGGCAGCCATCAAGGAGCCAGAACCTTAGCTAAGCGAGTCCTACGAGATGGGTTTTATTGGCTGGCCTACTTTGCGAGCAGAAGCGTAATATTTAGTGAGTCTCAGTTTGAAAAGTGCCAGTACCACAGTCGTATGACTCACAGACCTCCGACAACCTTGACGAGTATAGTGACCTGACCCCATGGCCGTTGCTTTTGAACCTGGGGAGTTTGCTTTTGTACTTAAGCAAGGGAATTTGATGAAAGTGATTGAGCTGACCTACTATCTATAGTAAGACATGCCCTTTCCACAGGAGTGGAGGAGCTCCCACGTGATGGTGTAGTGTGAGGCTGTTTGGAGACCCCTCTGGAACTTGACCCTAGCTCCATTTCTTTTCCTCTTAATAGCAAGATTTTCTTTGTCGTAAGACGGTCGATATGGGTCTTTCCATTGCATCCACACCTCACTGGCATAAGCTTATTAAATGGTTAAGGGTGAAGATCGGGCATGGCAAGGACTGGGCCGTATACATAGGTTCTTTGAGCTGCTGTAAAGCTTCTTACGAGTTCTTTTGAAACAGTTCGGTAAGCGGGCTTGCTGATCTACCCATACCCAGGCGCTTCTGAACCGATAATATCTTAGCCTGAACTCCTTCATTTAGTAGCCGAACATTTCACATTGCCTATATCTTCTGCCGGGTCTGGACACCCTCTGAGGCGCGAAGCGGTGAGCTCAGCTCTGAGACTTGCGCCTTTCTAGCTAATAAAACCTCTTCGACCAATCCCCACATTAGAACTCCGCGTTGTGGAACTACGACATATGTCCCTCCCGCGTATTCCCTAATAGTGCTTCTCGGAAGGCCGTCTTAACTCGGATTGTCCGTCCTTTGAGAGTATTCCCAATTAGGTTAGGGATTTTTATTGGTTGGTGAGGTATTTTTATCATTCCCTTCGTATTGCAGGAAGTATGCTATTACCAATGTGTTGCTTGTACTGGAGAAAAAACCCTCAGATCAGTTGGATTTTTTAGAGTCACGCGTTAGGGTAGGAGTCTTTGATCATCTCTGAATCAAGTATATATTTTGGAATGAAAAGAGGATTTTCCTAGTAGAAATCCCTTATATAGAGTAAGTATAATATATTAGTAGATCGCCATTCTTTCTATCTATATCATTTGGAGAAACTCAAGACTTTGTGAACTGGATGACTACAGCCCCGGGGTTCCCTCACTCAAAACTCTACCAAGTGAGCTGAATTGAGATACTCTATATAGATTTCGAATGAGCTAATCCGTATAGTGAACTCAACGCCTAGTTCACTTCACTCTTTCGCTTACCAGATGTGAACCAAGCTTCTTTTCTTTCTCCCATAGTTCTACTATCAGTGTTTTGCTTTGTTCTTCAATCCATTGATTTCTTCTAGTTATTAGTACAAGTAGGGCGTCTTACTTTGCTTTTCTTTCCAAGCAAGCGGACCACCTATTCAAAGAGATCTGACTTCTCCTACTACTACTTCTTCCTAGGTAAGCAATTCCACTACTTCTCAAAAGCCTGACGCTCCGCGCCTCGTGCCTTTCTTCAATCAACTCGTAGGCTCCTCGCTTGACTATATTTTATTAGTGCATATATTTCTATTTTCGTAGTGATTCATTGCGACTCGTCCCGTTTCATTAAGGTCATTGGAAGGCTGCCGGAGTAGCAAACTTCTCTCAAACCAGCCCCCAGCCAGAATTTTGATTTACCTTATCGCTAGTGCAAACCCAAAATACAATACGATCTCATGTACTCTTAGAAAAATTATATGGTTGCAAATAGACAACAGCTAGACTAGTGGTAGTAGTAGCAAAAGTAATGGGTTGCTTTGAATGAAGAAAATAATACGAAGCTAGGCCTCGGGAGATGGGAGTTATTAAGAAGAGAACGGATGACACAATCACCACCACTGGCTTTACCCAAATCCCCCCCTTTGCCCTCGAGAACCACTACAAGAATACCGCATCTTATGAAAAAAAAAAGAAGATAATTACCCACACCCCAATCATGATTGAATCGTTTCATCATATCATGAAAACAAGAATTAATGATTCTCCTTCTAGGCTGATCCCTACAATGGCTTACCATTACTGTGTCTTCTTTCTCTCTCTATGGAGCACTGTTACTCTATTATCTTCAGAAAGGATAGTAGATGGAACAAGAGACTCTCGAAGAATTTGCTATCGAGCTCTAAGTTGAACGATAAGTAACGATGGGTAAAGCAAGGTATGCATGGGCTAGACTAAGAGATGTAAAAGGATTACGAGGGTTTGCTTGAGAAGGTTCTAATAGGGGATCGGGATTCAGGCCCAGAAAACAAACCACTGACCGACCAGACCAATTCAAGAAAAGAAGGACTCTTGAATTCAAAGCAGGATGTGGAAGCTGAAGGAAGGCCCAATTCATCACAGAGCAAGCTTCACCTTCTGTTTTTTCTTCAACCGAAGCACTCTGGCATAAACGTTTGTTTAGGCCATCCCTCCAACAAAGTCATCAGTCATCTGTTCTATGAGAGGAGAATCCCAGTCAAGCCAGATGATCAGCAAAGTTGTTCAGCTTGCTGTCAGGCCAAGGCACACCGGATCCAGAGACCTAATCTACGATAGAATCACTCTAGGGTTTGATCCTCATAAATACACATCGATTCACTCATATCACTATGAACGCGCGCATAGGAAAAGGGAGAGGACAGAGCTCTCCATTCCTTCTTTGAGAGAAGAGATTGTTGAGAAATCCACTGTGAGAAGGCAGGGACAGGCTAACTGGTTGGTCAAGGGCTACGACTCAGCTTAAGAAAGCAGCACACTGGACCTACATGCGGGCCATCTGAGAAAGAAGAAGACGCATCTGAAAATACGAAATACCAAAAAGAAAGTAACTAAGAAAAGCAGTCCGCACTCCCATCCCAGAAGCAAGTCCGATCGGAATTCCTACTCCTGCGTATTGCCTCTCGCAAAGTACGAGTTTAGTCCAAGAGATGAGGGTTCTTCCTTTCTGCCACTCCGTCCAAACCACTCACACGCTTCTTCGCTGTACTCTCTATACTCCTGCCCCTGGTCTTTATGCATTAGTTTCTTCGAACCTTCTCTTTATTCTGGGTGAAGTAGCTCTCTGGAGTACTAATAAGGGGCTGGCTTTCCTAAGAGTTATTTATAAGTCAAAGTTTAAATTATAAGGTAAAGTAAAAGTTGTAGTCACTCTTGTGCTTGCAGACTCTTGACAAAGGTTTCTTTCCATTGACTAGTGAGATGACAGGGCGGGAAATCCAGGTAGGTGAATCACTGAAAGGAAGATTTCTATCACTACAATGAAATTTGTAAGCCCATCTTATTAGCTTATGTCATTCTTCCAAGTAATAAGCCAGCTTTTAACGCCTAAAGTATACCTTGAGTCTTTTTACCTATGGGCAAGCAAGCCCTTTTTCCATACAAAACTCATGTTCCGTAGGACAGAAAGAAACTGACGGGAAATACAGCACGGATTATAGGGAGTTATACTGCTATTTCTATTCAGCCGTAGACCTTAAATCTGAATTGGAACCCTTAAGAGCCCCTTTTTTCAGTCTCAACTCACCCACATCGCCAATGGAGGAGAAGTGCTTGTGGGTGGCCAATCCCTGGCATGCATTTCCACGAAATGGAATAGAATGCTTAATAGGCAGGCCCCTCCTTTCATGTTAACATACGTCTAAGATTTTAAGTTCGAATCGTTGGTGCATAGATTTGTATCGCATTTGCTAGTTAGTCTTATGTTACCTGACCTGACAGAGCTCAGTGGCTTGCTTTAGAGAGTAGAGGATCGCTTAAAATATTGCATTTCCGCATAGATGGACTCATGGGTAATCCAATCCCCTGACAGAAGCGGCTTCTTCTCCTTGTCAATGACTTTATACACCCATTCTCACCCGTGCTTGCTGGTGAAGCTACCCTTATGGAATAAGTTGACAGGAATGATACGTGCACGCCTAACAGTAGTCGATTCTAATCATTGTCTTGTACCCAACATGCATGAAGAAAGAGTTTAATAGCATTTAAATAGTTGTACAAACACTTCGTGCCTGTGGCCTCTGGAAGCAGATCTACGAGACGGAAATGAAATGATTGAGAGAGAGAAGCCCTAGTAATTCAATGTGACCAGCCAGCACCTATTGGTTGGGATTACTCAAGGTATACCAAAAAGGTTGAGTGTCTCCTCGCCATTCATTTTGGAATGCCATCTAGGCGAGCAATAGTTCTCCGTTTCCTTCGTAATATTTGGCCGAACCCTGAAAGAAATATATAGGGCCCAAAATCATAAGATTCTCTGGAATCTCCACTGTTGCCTGACCCGAGCAAGTAGTAAGCAACTGTAGCGAGCACTGACTAGTTTCAGAGAGTCACTGCTTTTCTTCCTTGGATTGGAATACGCGTTCCAACTTACTGAGCTACTGGACAAAGAGGAGTATATACCCGGTCCAGGAAAGCTAGGGATAGTTGTTGATGCAAGGGAAAAACAAAATAGCACATCTGTTTGCTTGGCTGTCCCAACAAATTACCTGCTCTTGACTGAGCTGACTGTTCGTTTCACTAGTCCTGTAGCAACTGAGCCACCAGCCCATTTCGCTCCAACTTTCCTTGGTGCATATCAAGCTGTCCCTAGGCATTCCACTGTCTCGCCTGCCTTGGAACCTGCTTAACTAACTACTGCTGAGCCAACTAGTGCCTTCCTTATCACCAGAAAAAGCTACTTGTTATAGTCGTTCATGTAGCACTGTGCTACCATTCCTTTCTACCCAACTAAACTAGTCATTTACTCAACACACCGGTTCAATATAAAAATCCCGATGAGTAAGTTAATTCACTGGGTCCACTAAGTCTTTCAATGAACTCGCATAAATAAACTATTCGAAGAACTCAGTCCAGTCCAATAAGTAGATTAACTTGAAAGTAAAAGAACTCCAACCTGGAAGTACACGCATCAAGTAAGTAGCAGCAGCTGAATGACCTGGAACCCGCATCAAAGCCAGCCAGGTACGAGATTCACTCTCCCGAGCCTCCTCTTTATTCAGAAATGAAACCAAGCCATCTGATCTAACCTTAGGAAGGCGGTATGGATTGACTATAACTAACCAAAGCCAGTGAGTGGGATCTCATTGGTAGCCTAGCCTGGGATAAGCAAGGAGCGCGCATCACAATCCATATGAGGGTGGAGTCGTTGGTTCGAACCCAACTTGTATATTCTATATATATAGGAAAGAGGAATCTCTAGAAAGAAAAAGAAGTCTCTTAGTAGAGAAGATAGAGATTTTCTCTATTGATGTGAGCCTATATAGTTGAAGAGATTGAAGGCTACCCACAAATCTCATATATAGACGAGTGGAATTCACAAAGTCACTTCGCTTCACTTTACTTCAAAGTCTATTGATCGAAGTAATGCGGTTCACATCCTCATCTTCGGGTTGGTTGCATATTTTTTTCCTGTGTCCACCAGGAGTTCTCGCTACCCTTGGTGTGTGTCTTGGTGGCAAAGAATGCATTCATATAGTTGATGTCTTTTTGGGGAGAGGTGAGATCCCTGTTTTTTTGTAGGCTTGGTCTGAGTGAGTCTGAGTTTGAAGAGTAAGCACTCTCACTTTCAAATAAGAAATAAGCCAAGCACAGTTGGAAATTCTCAATCTCTTTCTGCACTTTCACACAACATAAAATTGTGAAAAACGCTGAAGAAACAATGCACTCCACTTATGCTGATTCAAACATGCTAACAAGAAAGCAAACCCGAAGCGAGGTGAAATAGGATAGGGAGTTGGAGCTTTCATCAACCCGGAACGATAGTGGAGGAGAGCCCGGATCCAGAGTTTGATGGAAGGAGGAAAGGGTGAATTCAACCGGTCTTTTAATGCCATCGTTCCTAAATGTTAATCCTCATGCTGTCTACGATCTGCTCAGAGTTGAATTCAAGAGATAGGAATATAAGACAAAGTTTAGATTGACCGATCTTGTAGATAGATTGGATAAGAAGATCCAACAAGCTCGCCATGAGCAATTAGTTCTCAAACTAGCCACCGCCTACGAGGGGTATGTGTTATACTCCCCCTCCTGACTTGAGCTGTTATAAGAAAGGGACAGGATCTTGCTCCATAAGTATGAGGAGAGTCGGTACAGTAGGCTCATACACCAATGCTTTTTCCCTACAACCGGATCCTAGAGGAAAACCTAATGCACAATAGGTAGCTCTTAACTTCGTCTGGTTATGCCCATAAGTCATCATGAATGCGATAATGCCCAAGAGTTCACGTAAAAAACTAGGCTCTAAGGTTAGGATAAGAGCACTCTAATCTAGTCTAGGTAGATGAGGGAGATCCACCTAAGCCCACCGTCTATAAAGAAGCACACGATCTAATCTAGTCTTATTGTTAGTCTCTCTATAAAGATGATCCATCACCTAAAGGGCGGACTCTGGACAGAAACTGAGGATTTGCTATAGGAAAGACCCTACCCTATAAGTTAAGACAATATGCTACATTCTATGATATCCTATTCAATCCCCCGGTTAGCATGCGATGCTCGTCGTGCTAATAAATCCTCTCTTCTTAAAGCCCAACCCAAGTAGGACAAAGAAATGCAAGTAAATACCCTCGATTCATTCCTTTTATGCGAGTGGGAAAGCTAGCTAGAAATCAATGACAAGGAGTAGAGCCTAGAGCAAAAGGGCCAGGCGTCAGGTTAGTTAAAGCAAGAAAGTCAATGCTGGTGCTCGCTTATTCAATCCTTTTTTCTCTCCTCCTTTGTGCTAATCACTAGTGCTAAGAACTAGGTCAAAAGGAAAGTCAGCCCTTAATACGGAGTTTTCTACTTGTTCTTACTTGTGTTAGTGAAGCCTGATAGTTCAACTTGCCTGTCCAAAGTCAATCTATGAAAAGTCTTCCTTATAGGCGCACCCAGCTGTAAGAGAGTAGAAGCAATCGGAGTAAATAAATCCCATAGTGAAATGAGCGTTAGATGTTGACTAGACAAAACTAGCTAATACATGTAGTAGGGTAACTTTGCCTTTTTTCTCGGTTATGTGAAAAGGTAGAAAACTCGCTACACTTTATAGGAAATGAACTACTCTTAATGCAAGCTAGTCAAGCTGGATGAGTTGTTAGGAATGGCTCAACCCAGGCAGCGCTAACCCTGTCTTCCCAAAAAGTATCGTCTTCCCTAGGGAGGACAAAGATTAACCAATAGTAGTCCCGAGGATTGTCATGAGCAAGGTCCGAACTGTTTCTATTAGTAGCAACATGAGGAGCCCCGAAGGGAGAATAAGAAAGATTAACCGAACGCCGCGTTTTCAGAAGAAGCAATTGGATAAGAATCATACGCTGTGAATGAGCAGACGAATCGACCGAGGGCTTACACACAAGAACAGAACCTAACTCTACTTCTTTTTCCTCCTCTCCTCTTTACTGCCCCCGCTATCAACAGGTCAGTAAATAAATATATGTAGTGGAGAAAGAAGAGTAGCCCCCCAGGTCATCAATTAGTAATAGAATAATCCATCCCAGTAGTAGTCCTCTTGCCAACAATGATTTGATCTTACTTAGACTAACGGAAACCATGGCCTAGTTCCTCGAGTAGTTACTCGTTCTAAACTAAATACGTTCGTAGCAGTAGCTGAAGAAGAAAGAGATCACTAGAATTCCCAAGGAAATCTACATTACTTGGCCGAGGAAGAACTAGAGTTGCAAGGTTGACCTCAGCTCTGAGAAATAAGAAATCCGGCACCTATTGATTGAGCTCCATCCTAACATATCGATATCGAGACATTTTCACGCTTTTGATTTCTTTGCTGCTCTTTTCCTCTATTGCGGCGCATGGATAGGATAGGCGGCTAGGGAATAAGTGATTTTAAACCTGAGGCAGAAGACGAAGCTACCGACTCCAATGTTGATGCACATTAACTAGGAGTTTTTGAGATCAAGCAATCAATCCTCGCCTCGAACTGGTATAAAGGAAGAAGCTGGTGGTGCAGGTTTGTATCAAGTCAGATGTAGAATATTTACTTTACATAAATGGGTTGCCCAAGGGATACGATTTCGGAGTTCAGGAATAAAAACTAGTTCGATTCAAGGAAGAAGTTAGAAGCGGGTGGAAAAGAATCCCGTGCCGGTTTACGTTCGCATACAGTCGCAGGTGCGGAAGAAGTAGAAGCAAGGTCAATTCCAGGCAGAACGTTCATTCGATGCTATTTCGATTCCAAGCAGAACTAGACCCGGCCACAATAGTAGTTGAAGTATTAGCACTCAGAAAAATCATAAGTAGAATCGGGCATGAAGACAATGCTTTGGTTGAACCAGGCCTATTAGCATATGCAATTAGCAGATCTTCTCACTCTAGCGATTTCAAGCGGACCCATCTCCCTTGCAAAGCGTTAGCGCTAGCCAGGTCAATATCAATAGTTCATCTCTATTGGTCTTACTTCACCCAGCTTCCATATCCAACTCAGACGTAGCTGCCTTCTGGCACTTTTTGAACTATATCCCATGACTTGACCTTGCCCGAAGTCAACAATCAAAGGTCAGAATGAAAACCGTATCCACCCCACACAAGAAACTTGCCCTGAAACTTAACCGGCAGAACCGACTATGGTTAGAGCTGGATCTTGATCTTCCTCGAGAAAAGCACTGATCAAACCTGGAATGCCTTACTAGCAGGAATGAAAAGGTATGTATGAACCAACAAAGGTCAAGTTTATATATATTAGACAAGATTTAACCTTCCCTTCACCGTGGCTTTACTTGGATGGGAAAGTTCGTAGATACGCGTTCTATTTCTAGTCTAGAATAGGATCCATGTATAAACCAACAGTCCTAGATGGACACGAAAAGTAAGGTGATGAACGAACTTCAGAATACAATAAACAGAATCAAAACAAGCAAAGAGAACTCTTAAAAGAAAGAAATCTACTGCTCTATCATTGACAGATATCTTTTAGTCTATAGCCCGCCCTACCTAGGGGGAACTCACACTCGCTAGAAGGCAAAAGCACTATGAAACAGTAGTGAGGTAAGAAATAAAACTACTCGCTTATTCTCAATATGCCTGCTCTTCGGAATTCAAAACTCCTCAGCTATACCCCTTTCTACATATGTATATATGAAAAAGACAGCAGCTATACAAAGCTTTATCTCGCCACTTGATAACTCGTTTGCTTCTGGCTTGGCTGTCTTACTGGATTTCATCTATCCTTAGCTTACTGGCCTAAGATGTATATGCCTTGGAATATTCGTAATCTCCCTCGTGGTTACGTTTTATTATCTTAGAAGGAGTTTGCAACCTACAAGGCCTATAACGCCGGCCGTATCAGATCTTTCCATTGCCCTATGGTCACTTGCTTAAAAACTGAAAAGAGACAGACTAAAAAAGAGACTGAACTTCACTTAGGCTTTCTCGCAAGCTTATTAGAGCATTGAATTGACCTCTACTAATCAATGAGTAAGATGGCTTGGATTCTACTAAATCCAAATCCAAATAAAAAAGAATGCTGGCTAGGGTGACGCTCGTGCTTCTTTCGAGTAAGGCAAACTGAGTAAGGGGTCGTGTTATTAAGTAAATTTCTTAGCTATAAGCCTGGCCTTTCACTTTTATTAGTACCCCTTTTTCCAACCTTTTCCATTCCATATCTCACCAGTCTTCTTTCCCTGGGTTGTTCTTGAAACGCGTATTAAGTACTTCCCTCCACAAGTCGATCACACCAGATCACAAAAGTAGGAAAGACCGGGTATCAGAACTTAAAACTCATAAACGTAAACTTTTCTCTTTAATAGCTTCAGTACTCATTCATGCCTATTGGCAATAATATGTTTCATCATAAGAATACCGTGAAACCTAGACATATTAAAAAAGTCCATAACTGGGATCTTCTCCACTCTCATAGTTGCAACCATGAAGCCCCACAATTTATTGAGTAGCGAATGACTGAACATCAGTCATGTTTGAATCATGGAATCGTAGAATCAACGCAATGATGTGCTTCATACTGGAATCTCCTACTACAGCTGGACAGGTTGCGGGGTCTGCGGCTCCCATTTCGGGGCACTATTGCGGACCTCTATTGGTCCCCTAACTTTTGCGGAGAATCAAGATCTAACACCTCATTTCTTTTATTTCTCTATGATATTTTGGAAAGAGATAGATCCGGCACTGCACAATCCTCTGGCCTTGGCCTCCCCGCAACCGGTCATCTCTTCTTTTCATGGAATTGCTTGCCCAGCTGGAAATGCAGTCAATCAGGTCTCTCTGCGCCAGGAAATGGTCCTCGAGTGCAAGGGCAGAAGGGATCCAGAAGTATGGTCGAGCAGAGACATACCTTATCTAAACTGGGTCTGGCTCCGGTTTCATCCTGTTATTAGTTCTCAGGAGTTGG
>NW_023367127.1:0-51226 GCF_902167145.1 Zea mays
AAAATCCGTAGGTGTTAGCCTTCGGTATTATTGTAAATGGTCATTCATGGCTATTTTCGACAAAAATGGGGGTTGTGTGGCCATTGATCATCGACCAGAGGCTCATACACCTCACCCCACATATGTTTCCTTGTCGTAGATCACATTCTTGGATTTCTGGTGGAGACCATTTCTTGGTCTAAAATCCGTAGGTGTTAGCCTCTAGTATTATTGAAAATGGTCGCTCATGGCTATTTTCAAGGTCGCTCATGGCTATTTTCATAAAAAATGGGGGTTGTGTGGCCATTTATCATCGACTAGAGGCTCATAAACCTCTCCCCACATATGTTTCCTTGCCATAGATTACATTCTTGGATTTCTGGTGGAAACCACTTCTTGGTTAAAAACTCGTACGTGTTAGCCTTCGGTATTATTGAAAATGGTCATTCATGGCAATTTTCGGCAAAATGGGGGTTGTGTGGCCATTGATCGTCGACCAGAGGCTCATACAACTCACCCCACATATGTTTCCTTGTCGTAGATCACATTCTTGGATTTCTGGTAGAGACCATTTCTTGGTCAAAAATCCATACGTGTTAGCCTTTGGTATTTTTGAAAATGGTCATTCATGGCTATTTTCGACAAAAATGGGGGTTGTGTGGCCATTGATCATCGACTAGAGGCTCATACACCTCACCCCACATATGTTTCCTTGCCATAGATCACATTCTTGGATTTCTGGTGGAGACCATTTCTTGGTCAAAAATCCGTACGTGTTAGCCTTCGGTATTATTGAAAATGGTCGTTCATGGCTATTTTCGACAAAAATGGGGGTTGTGTGGCCATTGATCATCGACCAGACGCTCATACACCTCACCCCACATATGTTTCCTTGCGATAGATCACATTCTTGGATTTCTGGTGGAGACCATTTCTTGGTTAAAAACTCGTACGTGTTAGCCTTCGGTATTATTGAAAATGGTCATTCATGGCTATTTTCGGCAAAATGGGGGTTGTGTGGCCATTGATCATCGACCAGAGGCTCGTACACCTCACCCCACATATGTTTCCTTGCCATAGATCACATTCTTGGATTTCTGGTGGAGACCATTTCTTGGGCAAAAATCCGAATGTGTTAGCCTTTGGTATTTTTGAAAATGGTCATTCATGGCTATTTTCGACAAAAATGGGGGTTGTGTGGCCATTGATCATCGACTAGAGGCTCATACACCTCACCCCACATATGTTTCCTTGCCATAGATCACATTCTTGGATTTCTGGTGGAGACCATTTCTTGGTCAAAAACTCGTACGTGTTAGCCTTCGGTATTATTGAAAATGGTCGTTCATGGCTATTTTCGGCAAAATGGGGGTTCTGTGGCCATTGATCATCGACCAGAGGCTCGTACACCTCACCCCACATATGTTTCCTTGCCATAGATCACATTCTTGGATTTCTGGTGGAGACCATTTCTTGGTCAAAAATCCGTAGGTGTTAGCCTCCGGTATTATTGAAAATGGTCGTTCATGGCTATTTTCGGCAAAATGGGGGTTCTGTGGCCATTGATCATCGACTAGAGGCTCGTACACCTCACCCCACATATGTTTCCTTGCCATAGATCACATTCTTGGATTTCTGGTGGAGACCATTTCTTGGTCAAAAATCCGTAGGTGTTAGCCTTCGGTATTATTGAAAATGGTCATTCATGGCTATTTTCGGCAAAATGGGGGTTGTGTGGCCATTGATCGTCGACTAGAGGCTCATACACCTCACCCCACATATGTTTCCTTGTCGTAGATCACATTCTTGGATTTCTGGTGGAGACCATTTCTTGGTCAAAAATCCGTAGGTCTTAGCCTCTAGTATTATTGAAAATGGTCGCTCATGGCTATTTTCATAAAAAATGGGGGTTGTGTGGCCATTGATCATCGACCAAGCCATGAACGACCATTTTCAAAAATACCAAAGGCTAACACGTACAGATTTTTGACCAAGAAATGGTCTCCACCAGAAATCCAAGAATGTGATCTATGGCAAGGAAACATATGTGGGGTGAGGTTTATGAGCCTCTAGTCGATGATAAATGGCCACACAACCCCCATTTTTTATGAAAATAGCCATGAGCGACCATTTTCAATAATACTAGAGGCTAACACCTACAAATTTTAGACCAAGAAATGGTCTCCACCAAAAATCCAAGAATGTGATCTATGGCAAGGAAACATATGTGGGGTGAGGTGTATGAGCGTCTGGTCGATGATCAATGGCCACACAACCCCCATTTTTGTCGAAAATAGCCATGAACGACCATTTTCAATAATACCGAAGGCTAACACCTACGGATTTTTGACCAAGAAATGGTCTCCACCAGAAATCCAAGAATGTGATCTATGGCAAGGAAACATATGTGGGGTGAGGTGTATGAGCCTCTGGTCGATGATCAATGGCCACACAACCCCCATTTTTGTCGAAAATAGCCATGAACGACCATTTCAATAATATCGAAGGCTAACACCTACGGATTTTTGACCAAGAAATGGTCTCCACCAGAAATCCAAGAATGTGATCTATGGCAAGGAAACATATGTGGGGTGAGGTGTATGAGCCTCTGGTCGACGATCAATGGCCACACAACCCTAATTTTTGTCGAAAATAGCCATGAACGACCATTTTCAATAATACCGAAGGCTAACACGTACGAGTTTTTAACCAAGAAATGGTTTCCACCAGAAATCCAAGAATGTAATCTATGGCAAGGAAACATATGTGGGGTGAGGTGTATGAGCCTCTGGTCGACGATCAATGGCCACACAACCCTAATTTTTGTCGAAAATAGCCATGAACGACCATTTTCAATGACACTGAAGGCTAACACCTACGGATTTTTGACCAAGAAATGGTCTCCACCATAAATCCAAGAATGTAATCTATGGCAAGGAAACATATGTGGGGTGAGGTTTATGAGCCTCTGGTCGAAGATCAATGGCCACACAACCCCCATTTTTGTCGAAAATAGCCATGAATGACCATTTACAATAATACCGAAGGCTAACACCTACGGATTTTTGACCAAGAAATGGTCTCCACCAGAAATCCAAGAATGTGATCTATGGAAAGGAAACATATGTGGGGTGAGGTGTACGAGCCTCTGGTCGATCATCAATGGCCACACAACCCCCATTTTTGTCGAAAATAGCCATGAACGACCATTTTCAATGACACTAAAGGCTAACACCTACGGATTTTTGACCAAGAAATGGTCTCCACCAGAAATCCAAGAATGTGATCTATGGCAAGGAAACATATGTGGGGTGAGGTGTACGAGCCTATGGTCGATGATCAATGGCCACACAACCCCCATTTTGCCGAAAATAGCCATGAACGACCATTTTCAATAATACCGAAGGCTAACACGTACGAGTATTTAACCAAGAAATGGTCTCCACCAGAAATCCAAGAATGTGATCTATGGCAAGGAAACATATGTGGGGTGAGGTTTATGAGCCTCTAGTCGATGATAAATGGCCACACAACCCCCATTTTTTATGAAAATAGCCATGAGCGACCTTGAAAATAGCCATGAGCGACCATTTTCAATAATACTAGAGGCTAACACCCACGGATTTTAGGCCAAGAAATGGTCTCCACCAGAAATCCAAGAATGTGATCTACGACAAGGAAACATATGTGGCGTGAGGTGTATGAGCCTCTGGTCGACGATCAATGGCCACACAACCCTAATTTTTGTCGAAAATAGCCATGAACGACCATTTTCAATGACACTGAAGGCTAACACCTACGAATTTTTGACCAAGAAATGGTCTCCACCATAAATCCAAGAATGTGATCTATGGCAAGGAAACATATGTGGGGTGAGGTGTATGAGCGTCAGGTCGATGATCAATGGCCACAAAACCCCCATTTTTGTCGAAAATAGCCATGAACGACCATTTTCAATAATATCGAAGGCTAACACCTACGGATTTTTGACCAAGAAATGGTCTCCACCAGAAATCCAAGAATGTGATCTACGACAAGGAAACATATGTGGGGTGAGGTGTATGAGCCTCTGGTCGACGATCAATGGCCACACAACCCCCATTTTTGCCGAAAATAGCCATGAATGACCATTTTCAAAAATACCAAAGGCTAACACGTACGGATTTTTGACCAAGAAATTGTCTCCACCAGAAATCCAAGAATGTGATCTATGGCAAGGAAACATATGTGGGGTGAGGTGTATGAGCCTCTGGTCGATGATCAATGGCCACACAACCCCCATTTTTGTCGAAAATAGCCATGAATGACCATTTACAATAATACCGAAGGCTAACACCTACGGATTTTTGACCAAGAAATGGTCTCCACCAGAAATCCAAGAATGTGATCTATGGCAAGGAAACATATGTTGGGTGAGGTGTATGAGCCTCTGGTCGATGATCAATGGCCACACAACCCCCATTTTTGTCGAAAATAGCCATGAACGACCATTTTCAATAATACCGAAGGCTAACACGTACGAGTTTTTGACTAAGAAATGGTCTCCACCAAAAATCCAAGAATGTGATCTATGGCAAGGAAACATATGTGTAGTGAGGTGTACGAGCCTCTGGTCGATGATCAATGGCCACACAACCCCCATTTTTGTCGAAAATAGCCATGAATGACCATTTTCAATAATACCGAAGGCTAACACCTACGGATTTTTGACCAAGAAATGGTCTCCACCAGAAATCCAAGAATGTGATCTATGGCAAGGAAACATATGTGGGGTGAGGTGTACGAGCCTCTGGTCGATGATCAATGGCCACAGAACCCCCATTTTGCCGAAAATAGCCATGAACGACCATTTTCAATAATACCGAAGGCTAACACGTACGAGTTTTTGACCAAGAAATGGTCTCCACCAAAAATCCAAGAATGTGATCTATGGCAAGGAAACATATGTGTAGTGAGGTGTACGAGCCTTTGGTTGATGATCAATGGCCACACAACCCCCATTTTTCTCGAAAATAACCATGAATGACCATTTTCAATAATACCGAAGGCTAACACCTACGGATTTTTGACCAAGAAATGGTCTCCACCAGAAATCCAAGAATGTGATCTATGGCAAGGAAACATATGTGGGGTGAGGTGTACGAGCCTCTTGTCGATGATCAATGGCCACACAACCCCCATTTTGCCGAAAATAGCCATGAACGACCATTTTCAATAATACCGAAGGCTAACACGTACGAGTTTTTAACCAAGAAATGGTCTCCACCATAAATCCAAGAATGTGATCTATGGCAAGGAAACATATGTGGGGTGAGGTGTATGAGCGTCTGGTCGATGATCAATGGCCACACAACCCCTATTTTTGTCGAAAATAGCCATGAACGACCATTTTCAATAATACCGAAGGCTAACACCTACGGATTTTTGACCAAGAAATGGTCTCCACCAGAAATCCAAGAATGTGATCTATGGCAAGGAAACATATGTGGGGTGAGGTGTATGAGCCTCTGGTCGACGATCAATGGCCACACAACCCTAATTTTTGTCGAAAATAGCCATGAACGACCATTTTCAATGACACTGAAGGCTAACACCTACGAATTTTTGACCAAGAAATGGTCTCCACCAGAAATCCAAGAATGTGATCTACGACAAGGAAACATATGTGGGGTGAGGTGTATGAGCCTCTGGTCTACGATCAATGGCCACACAACCCCCATTTTGCCGAAAATAACCATGAATGACCATTTTCAATAATATCGAAGGCTAACACCTACGGATTTTTGACAAAGAAATGGTCTCCACCAGAAATCCAAGAATGTGATCTACGACAAGGAAACATATGTGGGGTGAGGTGTATGAGCCTCTGGTCGACGATCAATGGCCACACAACCCCCATTTTGCCGAAAATAGCCATGAATGACCATTTTCAATAATACCGAAGGCTAACACTTACGAGTTTTTAACCAAGAAATGGTTTCCACCAGAAATCCAAGAATGTAATCTATGGCAAGGAAACATATGTGGGGTGAGGTTTATGAGCCTCTAGTCGATGATAAATGGCCACACAACCCCCATTTTTTTATGAAAATAGCCATGAGCGACCTTGAAAATAGCCATGAGCGACCATTTTCAATAATACTAGAGGCTAACACCTACGGATTTTAGACCAAGAAATGGTCTCCACCAGAAATCCAAGAATGTGATCTATGGCAAGGAAACATATGTGGGGTGTGGTGTATGAGCGTCTGGTCGATGATCAATGGCCACACAACCCCCATTTTTGTCGAAAATAGCCATGAACGACCATTTTCAATAATACCGAAGGCTAACACGTACGAGGTTTTAACCAAGAAATGGTTTCCACCAAAAATCCAAGAATGTAATCTATGGCAAGGAAACATATGTGGGGTCAGGTGTATGAGCCTCTGGTCGATGATCAATGGCCACACAACCCCCATTTTTGTCGAAAATAGCCATGAGCGACCATTTTCAATAATACCGAAGGCTAACACCTATGGATTTTAGGCCAAGAAATGGTCTCCACCAGAAATCCAAGAATGTGATCTATGACAAGGAAACATATGTGGGGTGAGGTGTATGAGCCTCTGGTCGATGATCAATGGCCACACAACCCCCATTTTTGTCGAAAATAGCCATGAACGACCATTTTCAATAATACCGAAGGCTAACACGTACGAGTTTTTGACCAAGAAATGGTCTCCACCAAAAATCCAAGAATGTGATCTATGGCAAGGAAACATATGTGGGGTGAGATTTATGAGCCTCTAGTCGATGATAAATGGCCACACAACCCCCATTTTTTTATGAAAATAGCCATGAGCGACCATTTTCAATAATACTAGAGGCTAAGATCTACTGATTTTTGACCAAGAAATGGTCTCCACCAGAAATCCAAGAATGTGATCTATGGCAAGGAAACATATGTGGGGTGAGGTGTATGAGCCTCTGATCGATGATCAATGGCCACACAACCCCCATTTTGCCGAAAATAGCCATGAATGACCATTTTCAATAATACCGAAGGCTAACACGTACGAGTTTTTAACCAAGAAATGGTTTCCACCAGAAATCCAAGAATATGATCTATGGCAAGGAAACATATGTGGGGTGAGGTGTACGAGCCTCTGGTCGATGATCAATGGCCACACAACCCCCATTTTTTATGAAAATAGCCATGAGTGACCATTTTCAATAATACTAGAGGCTAAGACCTACGGATTTTAGACCAAGAAATGGTCTCCACCAGAAATCCAAGAATATGATCTATGGCAAGGAAACATATGTGGGGTGAGGTGTATGAGCGTCTGGTCGATGATCAATGGTGTGGCCATTGATCATCGACCAGAGGCTCATACACCTCACCCCACATATGTTTCCTTGCCATAGATCACATTCTTGGATTTCTGGTGGAGACCATTTCTTGGTCAAAAATCCGTAGGTGTTAGCCTTCGGTATTATTGTAAATGGTCATTCATGGCTATTTTCGACAAAAATGGGGGTTGTGTGGCCATTGATCATCGACCAGATGCTCATACACCTCACCCCACATATGTTTCCTTGCCATAGATCACATTCTTGGATTTCTGGTGGAGACCATTTCTTGGTTAAAAACTCGTACGTGTTAGCCTTCGGTATTATTGAAAATGGTCGTTCATGGCTATTTTCGGCAAAATGGTGTTTGTGTGGCCATTGATCATCAACCAGAGGCTCGTACACCTCACCCCACATATGTTTCGTTGCCATAGATCACATTCTTGGATTTCAGGTGGAGACCATTTCTTGGTTAAAAACTCGTACGTGTTAGCCTTCGGTATTATTGAAAATGGTCGTTCATGGCTATTTTCGGCAAAATGGGGGTTGTGTGGCCATTCATCATCGACCAGAGGCTCATAAACCTCACCCCACATATGTTTCCTTGCCATAGATTACATTCTTGGATTTCTGGTGGAAACCATTTCTTGGTTAAAAACTCGTACGTGTTAGCCTTCGGTATTATTGAAAATGGTCATTCATGGCTATTTTCGGCAAAATGGGGGTTGTGTGGCCATTGATCATCGACCAGAGGCTCGTACACCTCACCCCACATATGTTTCCTTGCCATAGATCACATTCTTGGATTTCTGGTGGAGACCATTTCCTGGTCAAAAATCCGTACGTGTTAGCCTTTGGTATTTTTGAAAATGGTCATTCATGGCTATTTTCGACAAAAATGGGGGTTGTGTGGCCATTGATCATCGACTAGAGGCTCATACACCTCACCCCACATATGTTTCCTTGCCATAGATCACATTCTTGGATTTCTGGTGGAGACCATTTCTTGGTCAAAAATCCGTAGGTGTTAGCCTTCGGTATTATTGAAAATGGTCATTCATGGCTATTTTCGACAAAAATGGGGGTTGTGTGGCCATTGATCATCGACCAGATGCTCATACACCTCACCCCACATATGTTTCCTTGCCATAGATCACATTCTTGGATTTCTGGTGGAGACCATTTCTTGGTCAAAAATCCGTAGGTGTTAGCCTCTAGTATTATTGAAAATGGTCGCTCATGGCTATTCTCAAGGTCGCTCATGGCTATTTTCATAAAAAATGGGGGTTGTGTGGCCATTTATCATCGACTAGAGGCTCATAAACCTCACCCCACATATGTTTCCTTGCCATAGATTACATTCTTGGATTTCTGGTGGAGACCATTTCTTGGTTAAAAACTCGTACGTGTTAGCCTTCGGTATTATTGAAAATGGTCATTCATGGCTATTTTCGGCAAAATGGGGGTTGTGTGGCCATTGATCGTCGACCAGAGGCTCATACACCTCACCCCACATATGTTTCCTTGCCATAGATCACATTCTTGGATTTCTGGTGGAGACCATTTCTTGGTCAAAAATCCGTAGGTGTTAGCCTTCGGTATTATTGTAAATGGTCATTCATGGCTATTTTCGACAAAAATGGGGCTTGTGTGGCCATTGATCATCGACCAGAGGCTCATACACCTCACTACACATATGTTTCCTTGCCATAGATCACATTCTTGGATTTATGGTGGAGACCATTTCTTGGTCAAAAATCCGTAGGTGTTAGCCTTCAGTGTCATTGAAAATGGTCGTTCATGGCTATTTTCGACAAATATTAGGGTTGTGTGGCCATTGATCGTCGACCAGAGGCTCATACACCTCACCCCACATATGTTTCCTTGCCATAGATCAAATTCTTGGATTTCTGGTGGAGACCATTTCTTGGTCAAAAATCCGTAGGTGTTAGCCTTCGGTATTATTGAAAATGGTCGTTCATGGCTATTTTCGACAAAAATGGGGGTTGTGTGGCCATTGATCATCGACCAAACGCTCATACACCTCACCCCACATATGTTTCCTTGCCATAGATCACATTCTTGGATTTCTAGTGGAGACCATTTCTTGGTTAAAAACTCGTACGGGTTAGCCTTCGGTATTATTGAAAATGGTCATTCATGGCTATTTTCGGCAAAATGGGGGTTGTGTGGCCATTGATCATCGACCAGAGGCTCGTACACCTCACCCCACATATGTTTCCTTGCCATAGATCACATTCTTGGATTTCTGGTGGAGACCATTTCTTGGTCAAAAATCCGTACGTGTTAGCCTTTGGTATTTTTGAAAATGGTCATTCATGGCTATTTTCGACAAAAATGGGGGTTGTGTGGCCATTGATCATCGACTAGAGGCTCATACACCTCACCCCACATATGTTTCCTTGCCATAGATCACATTCTTGGATTTCTGGTGGAGACCATTTCTTGGTCAAAAATCCGTAGGTGTTAGCCTTCGGTATTATTGAAAATGGTCATTCATGGCTATTTTCGACAAAAATGGGGGTTGTGTGGCCATTGATCATCGACCAGATGCTCATACACCTCACCCCACATATGTTTCCTTGCCATAGATCACATTCTTGGATTTCTGGTGGAGACCATTTCTTGGTCTAAAATCCGTAGGTGTTAGCCTCTAGTATTATTGAAAATGGTCGCTCATGGCTATTCTCAAGGTCGCTCATGGCTATTTTCATAAAAAATGGGGGTTGTGTGGCCATTTATCATCGACTAGAGGCTCATAAACCTCACCCCACATATGTTTCCTTGCCATAGATTACATTCTTGGATTTCTGGTGGAGGCCATTTCTTGGTTAAAAACTCGTACGTGTTAGCCTTCGGTATTATTGAAAATGGTCATTCATGGCTATTTTCGGCAAAATGGGGGTTGTGTGGCCATTGATCGTCGACCAGAGGCTCATACACCTCACCCCACATATGTTTCCTTGCCATAGATCACATTCTTGGATTTCTGGTGGAGACCATTTCTTGGTCAAAAATCCGTAGGTGTTAGCCTTCGGTATTATTGTAAATGGTCATTCATGGCTATTTTCGACAAAAATGGGGGTTGTGTGGCCATTGATCATCGACCAGAGGCTCATACACCTCACTACACATATGTTTCCTTGCCATAGATCACATTCTTAGATTTATGGTGGAGACCATTTCTTGGTCAAAAATCCGTAGGTGTTAGCCTTCAGTGTCATTGAAAATGGTCGTTCATAGCTATTTTCGACAAATATTAGGGTTGTGTGGCCATTGATCGTCGACCAGAGGCTCATACACCTCACCCCACATATGTTTCCTTGCCATAGATCAAATTCTTGGATTTCTGGTGGAGACCATTTCTTGGTCAAAAATCCGTAGGTGTTAGCCTTCGGTATTATTGAAAATGGTCGTTCATGGCTATTTTCGACAAAAATGGGGGTTGTGTGGCCATTGATCATCGACCAGACGCTCATACACCTCACCCCACATATGTTTCCTTGCCATAGATCACATTCTTGGATTTCTGGTGGAGACCATTTCCTGGTCAAAAATCCGTACATGTTAGCCTTTGGTATTTTTGAAAATGGTCATTCATGGCTATTTTCGACAAAAATGGGGGTTGTGTGGCCATTGATCATCGACTAGAGGCTCATACACCTCACCCCACATATGTTTCCTTGCCATAGATCACATTCTTGGATTTCTGGTGGAGACCATTTCTTGGTCAAAAATCCGTAGGTGTTAGCCTTCGGTATTATTGAAAATGGTCATTCATGGCTATTTTCGACAAAAATGGGGGTTGTGTGGCCATTGATCATCGACCAGATGCTCATACACCTCACCCCACATATGTTTCCTTGCCATAGATCACATTCTTGGATTTCTGGTGGAGACCATTTCTTGGTCTAAAATCCGTAGGTGTTAGCCTCTAGTATTATTGAAAATGGTCGCTCATGGCTATTCTCAAGGTCGCTCATGGCTATTTTCATAAAAAATGGGGGTTGTGTGGCCATTTATCATCGACTAGAGGCTCATAAACCTCACCCCACATATGTTTCCTTGCCATAGATTACATTCTTGGATTTCTGGTGGAGACCATTTCTTGGTTAAAAACTCGTACGTGTTAGCCTTCGGTATTATTGAAAATGGTCATTCATGGCTATTTTCGGCAAAATGGGGGTTGTGTGGCCATTGATCGTCGACCAGAGGCTCATACACCTCACCCCACATATGTTTCCTTGCCATAGATCACATTCTTGGATTTCTGGTGGAGACCATTTCTTGGTCAAAAATCCGTAGGTGTTAGCCTTCGGTATTATTGTAAATGGTCATTCATGGCTATTTTCGACAAAAATGGGGCTTGTGTGGCCATTGATCATCGACCAGAGGCTCATACACCTCACTACACATATGTTTCCTTGCCATAGATCACATTCTTGGATTTATGGTGGAGACCATTTCTTGGTCAAAAATCCGTAGGTGTTAGCCTTCAGTGTCATTGAAAATGGTCGTTCATGGCTATTTTCGACAAATATTAGGGTTGTGTGGCCATTGATCGTCGACCAGAGGCTCATACACCTCACCCCACATATGTTTCCTTGCCATAGATCAAATTCTTGGATTTCTGGTGGAGACCATTTCTTGGTCAAAAATCCGTAGGTGTTAGCCTTCGGTATTATTGAAAATGGTCGTTCATGGCTATTTTCGACAAAAATGGGGGTTGTGTGGCCATTGATCATCGACCAAACGCTCATACACCTCACCCCACATATGTTTCCTTGCCATAGATCACATTCTTGGATTTCTAGTGGAGACTATTTCTTGGTTAAAAACTCGTACGGGTTAGCCTTCGGTATTATTGAAAATGGTCATTCATGGCTATTTTCGGCAAAATGGGGGTTGTGTGGCCATTGATCATCGACCAGAGGCTCGTACACCTCACCCCACATATGTTTCCTTGCCATAGATCACATTCTTGGATTTCTGGTGGAGACCATTTCTTGGTCAAAAATCCGTACGTGTTAGCCTTTGGTATTTTTGAAAATGGTCATTCATGGCTATTTTCGACAAAAATGGGGGTTGTGTGGCCATTGATCATCGACTAGAGGCTCATACACCTCACCCCACATATGTTTCCTTGCCATAGATCACATTCTTGGATTTCTGGTGGAGACCATTTCTTGGTCAAAAATCCGTAGGTGTTAGCCTTCGGTATTATTGAAAATGGTCATTCATGGCTATTTTCGACAAAAATGGGGGTTGTGTGGCCATTGATCATCGACCAGATGCTCATACACCTCACCCCACATATGTTTCCTTGCCATAGATCACATTCTTGGATTTCTGGTGGAGACCATTTCTTGGTCTAAAATCCGTAGGTGTTAGCCTCTAGTATTATTGAAAATGGTCGCTCATGGCTATTCTCAAGGTCGCTCATGGCTATTTTCATAAAAAATGGGGGTTGTGTGGCCATTTATCATCGACTAGAGGCTCATAAACCTCACCCCACATATGTTTCCTTGCCATAGATTACATTCTTGGATTTCTGGTGGAGACCATTTCTTGGTTAAAAACTCGTACGTGTTAGCCTTCGGTATTATTGAAAATGGTCATTCATGGCTATTTTCGGCAAAATGGGGGTTGTGTGGCCATTGATCGTCGACCAGAGGCTCATACACCTCACCCCACATATGTTTCCTTGCCATAGATCACATTCTTGGATTTCTGGTGGAGACCATTTCTTGGTCAAAAATCCGTAGGTGTTAGCCTTCGGTATTATTGTAAATGGTCATTCATGGCTATTTTCGACAAAAATGGGGGTTGTGTGGCCATTGATCATCGACCAGAGGCTCATACACCTCACTACACATATGTTTCCTTGCCATAGATCACATTCTTGGATTTATGGTGGAGACCATTTCTTGGTCAAAAATCCGTAGGTGTTAGCCTTCAGTGTCATTGAAAATGGTCGTTCATAGCTATTTTCGACAAATATTAGGGTTGTGTGGCCATTGATCGTCGACCAGAGGCTCATACACCTCACCCCACATATGTTTCCTTGCCATAGATCAAATTCTTGGATTTCTGGTGGAGACCATTTCTTGGTCAAAAATCCGTAGGTGTTAGCCTTCGGTATTATTGAAAATGGTCGTTCATGGCTATTTTCGACAAAAATGGGGGTTGTGTGGCCATTGATCATCGACCAGACGCTCATACACCTCACCCCACATATGTTTCCTTGCCATAGATCACATTCTTGGATTTCTAGTGGAGACCATTTCTTGGTTAAAAACTCGTACGGGTTAGCCTTCGGTATTATTGAAAATGGTCATTCATGGCTATTTTCGGCAAAATGGGGGTTGTGTGGCCATTGATCATCGACCAGAGGCTCGTACACCTCACCCCGCATATGTTTCCTTGCCATAGATCACATTCTTGGATTTCTGGTGGAGACCATTTCTTGGTTAAAAATCCGTACGTGTTAGCCTTTGGTATTTTTGAAAATGGTCATTCATGGCTATTTTCGACAAAAATGGGGGTTGTGTGGCCATTGATCATCGACTAGAGGCTCATACACCTCACCCCACATATGTTTCCTTGCCATAGATCACATTCTTGGATTTCTGGTGGAGACCATTTCTTGGTAAAAAATCCGTAGGTGTTAGCCTTCGGTATTATTGAAAATGGTCGTTCATGGCTATTTTCGACAAAAATGGGGGTTGTGTGGCCATTGATCATCGACCAGACGCTCATACACCTCACCCCACTAATGTTTCCTTGCCATAGATCACATTCTTGGATTTCTGGTGGTGACCATTTCTTGGTCTAAAATCCGTAGGTGTTAGCCTCTAGTATTATTGAAAATGGTCGCTCATGGCTATTTTCAAGGTCGCTCATGACTATTTTCATAAAAAATGGGGGTTGTGTGGCCATTTATCATCGACTAGAGGCTCATAAACCTCACCTCACATATGTTTCATTGCCATAGATTACATTCTTGGATTTCTAGTGGAAACCATTTCTTGGTTAAAAACTCATACGTGTTAGCCTTCGGTATTATTGAAAATGGTCATTCATGGCTATTTTCGGCAAAATGGGGGTTGTGTGGCCATTGATCGTCGACCAGAGGCTCATACACCTCACCCCACATATGTTTCCTTGTCATAGATCACATTCTTGAATTTCTGGTGGAGACCATTTCTTGGTCAAAAATCCGTAGGTGTTAGCCTTCGATATTATTGAAAATGGTCATTCATGGCTATTTTCGGCAAAATGGGGGTTGTGTGGCCATTGATCGTCGACCAGAGGCTCATACACCTCACCCCACATATGTTTCCTTGTCGTAGATCACATTCTTGGATTTCTGGTGGAGACCATTTCTTGGTCAAAAATCCGTAGGTGTTAGCCTTCGATATTATTGAAAATGGTCGTTCATGGCTATTTTCGACAAAAATGGAGGTTGTGTGGCCATTGATCATCGACTAGAGGCACATACACCTCACCCCACATATGTTTCCTTGCCATAGATCACATTCTTGGATTTCTGGTGGAGACCATTTCTTGGTCAAAAATCCGTAGGTGTTAGCCTTCGGTATTATTGAAAATGGTCGTTCATGGCTATTTTCGACAAAAATGGGGGTTGTGTGGCCATTGATCATTGACCAGACGCTCATACACCTCACCCCACATATGTTTCCTTGCCATAGATCACATTCTTGGATTTCTGGTGGAGTCCATTTCTTGGTCTAAAATCCGTAGGTGTTAGCCTCTAGTATTATTGAAAATGGTCGCTCATGGCTATTTTCAAGGTCGCTCATGGCTATTTTCATAAAAAATGGGGGTTGTGTGGCCATTTATCATCAACTAGAGGCTCATAAACCTCACCCCACATATGTTTCCTTGCCATAGATTACATTCTTGGATTTCTGGTGGAAACCATTTCTTGGTTAAAAACTCGTACGTGTTAGCCTTCGGTATTATTGAAAATGGTCATTCATGGCTATTTTCGGCAAAATGGGGGTTGTGTGGCCATTGATCGTCGACCAGAGGCTCATACACCTCACCCCACATATGTTTCCTTGTCGTAGATCATATTCTTGGATTTCTGGTGGAGACCATTTCTTGGTCAAAAATCCGTAGGTGTTAGCCTTCGATATTATTGAAAATGGTCATTCATGGCTATTTTCGGCAAAATGGGGGTTGTGTGGCCATTGATCGTCGACCAGGGCTCATACACCTCACCCCACATATGTTTCCTTGTCGTAGATCACATTCTTGGATTTCTGGTGGAGACCATTTCTTGGTCAAAAATCCGTAGGTGTTAGCCTTCGATATTATTGAAAATGGTCGTTCATGGCTATTTTCGACAAAAATGGGGGTTGTGTGGCCATTGATCATCGACCAGAGGCTCATACACCTCACCCCACATATGTTTCCTTGCCATAGATCACATTCTTGGATTTCTGGTGGAGACCATTTCTTGGTCAAAAATCCGTAGGTGTTAGCCTTCGGTATTATTGAAAATGGTCGTTCATGGCTATTTTCGACAAAAATGGGGGTTGTGTGGCCATTGATCATCGACCAGACGCTCATACACCTCACCCCACATATGTTTGCTTGCCATAGATCACATTCTTGGATTTCTGGTGGAGACCATTTCTTGGTCTAAAATCCGTAGGTGTTAGCCTCTAGTATTATTGAAAATAGTCGCTCATGGCTATTTTCAAGGTCGCTCATGGCTATTTTCATAAAAAATGGGGGTTGTGTGGCCATTGATCGTCGACCAGAGGCTCATACACCTCACCCCACATATGTTTCCTTGCCATAGATCACATTCTTGGATTTCTGGTGGAGACCATTTCTTGGTCAAAAATCCGTAGGTGTTAGCCTTCGGTATTATTGAAAATGGTCGTTCATGGCTATTTTCGACAAAAATGGGGGTTGTGTGGCCATTGATCATCGACCAGACACTCATACACCTCACCCCACATATGTTTCCTTGCCATAGATCACATTCTTGGATTTCTGGTGGAGACCATTTCTTGGTCTAAAATCCGTAGGTGTTAGCCTCTAGTATTATTGAAAATGGTCGCTCATGGCTATTTTCAAGGTCGCTCATGGCTATTTTCATAAAAAATGGGGGTTGTGTGGCCATTTATCATCGACTAGAGGCTCATAAACCTCACCCCACATATGTTTCCTTGCCATAGATTACATTCTTGGATTTCTGGTGGAAACCATTTCTTGGTTAAAAACTCGTACGTGTTAGCCTTCGGTATTATTGAAAATGGTCATTCATGGCTATTTTTGGCAAAATGGGGGTTGTGTGGCCATTGATCATCGACCAGAGGCTCGTACACCTCACCCCACATATGTTTCCTTGCCATAGATCACATTCTTGGATTTCTGGTGGAGACCATTTCTTGGTCAAAAATCCGTACGTGTTAGCCTTTGGTATTTTTCAAAATGATCATTCATGGCTATTTTCGACAAAAATGGGGGTTATGTGGCCATTGATCATCGACTAGAGGCTCATACACCTCACCCCACATATGTTTCATTGCCATAGATTACATTCTTGGATTTCTAGTGGAAACTATTTCTTGGTTAAAAACTCATACGTGTTAGCCTTCGGTATTATTGAAAATGGTCATTCATGGCTATTTTCGGCAAAATGGGGATTGTGTGGCCATTGATCGTCGACCAGAGGCTCATACACCTCACCCCACATATGTTTCCTTGTCGTAGATCACATTCTTGGATTTCTGGTGGAGACCATTTCTTGGTCAAAAATCCGTAGGTGTTAGCCTTCGATATTATTGAAAATGGTCATTCATGGCTATTTTCGGCAAAATGGGGGTTGTGTGGCCATTGATCGTCGACCAGAGGCTCATACACCTCACCCCACATATGTTTCCTTGTCGTAGATCACATTCTTGGATTTCTGGTGGAGACCATTTCTTGGTCAAAAATCCGTAGGTGTTAGCCTTCGATATTATTGAAAATGGTCGTTCATGGCTATTTTCGACAAAAATGGAGGTTGTGTGGCCATTGATCATCGACCAGAGGCACATACACCTCACCCCACATATGTTTCCTTGCCATAGATCACATTCTTGGATTTCTGGTGGAGACCATTTCTTGGTCAAAAATCCGTAGGTGTTAGCCTTCGGTATTATTGAAAATGGTCGTTCATGGCTATTTTCGACAAAAATGGGGGTTGTGTGGCCATTGATCATCGACCAGACGCTCATACACCTCACCCCACATATGTTTCCTTGCCATAGATCACATTCTTGGATTTCTGGTGGAGACCATTTCTTGGTCTAAAATCCGTAGGTGTTAGCCTCTAGTATTATTGAAAATGGTCGCTCATGGCTATTTTCAAGGTCGCTCATGGCTATTTTCATAAAAAATGGGGGTTGTGTGGCCATTTATCATCGACTAGAGGCTCATAAACCTCACCCCACATATGTTTCCTTGCCATAGATTACATTCTTGGATTTCTGGTGGAAACCATTTCTTGGTTAAAAACTCGTACGTGTTAGCCTTCGGTATTATTGAAAATGGTCATTCATGGCTATTTTCGGCAAAATGGGGGTTGTGTGGCCATTGATCGTCGACGAGAGGCTCATACACCTCACCCCACATATGTTTCCTTGCCATAGATCACATTCTTGGATTTCTGGTGGAGACCATTTCTTGGTCTAAAATCCGTAGGTGTTAGCCTCTAGTATTATTGAAAATGGTCGCTCATGGCCATTTTCAAGGTCGCTCATGGCTATTTTCATAAAAAATGGGGGTTGTGTGGCCATTTATCATCGACTAGAGGCTCATAAACCTCACCCCACATATGTTTCCTTGCCATAGATTACATTCTTGGATTTCTGGTGGAAACCATTTCTTGGTTAAAAACTCGTACGTGTTAGCCTTCGGTGTTATTGAAAATGGTCATTCATGGCTATTTTTGGCAAAATGGGGGTTGTGTGGCCATTGATCATCGACCAGAGGCTCGTACACCTCACCCCACATATGTTTTCTTGCCATAGATCACATTCTTGGATTTCTGGTGGAGACCATTTCTTGGTCAAAAATCCGTACGTGTTAGCCTTTGGTATTTTTCAAAATGATCATTCATGGCTATTTTCGACAAAAATGGGGGTTATGTGGCCATTGATCATCGACTAGAGGCTCATACACCTCACCCCACATATGTTTCATTGCCATAGATTACATTCTTGGATTTCTAGTGGAAACTATTTCTTGGTTAAAAACTCATACGTGTTAGCCTTCGGTATTATTGAAAATGGTCATTCATGGCTATTTTCAGCAAAATGGGGGTTGTGTGGCCATTGATCGTCGACCAGAGGCTCATACACCTCACCCCACATATGTTTCCTTGTCGTAGATCACATTCTTGGATTTCTGGTGGAGACCATTTCTTGGTCAAAAATCCGTAGGTGTTAGCCTTCGATATTATTGAAAATGGTCATTCATGGCTATTTTCGGCAAAATGGGGGTTGTGTGGCCATTGATCGTCGACCAGAGGCTCATACACCTCACCCCACATATGTTTCCTTGTCGTAGATCACATTCTTGGATTTCTGGTGGAGACCATTTCTTGGTCAAAAATCCGTAGGTGTTAGCCTTCGATATTATTGAAAATGGTCGTTCATGGTGATTTTCGACAAAAATGGAGGTTGTGTGGCCATTGATCATCGACCAGAGGCACATACACCTCACCCCACATATGTTTCCTTGCCATAGATCACATTCTTGGATTTCTGGTGGAGACCATTTCTTGGTCAAAAATCCGTAGGTGTTAGCCTTCGGTATTATTGAAAATGGTCGTTCATGGCTATTTTCGACAAAAATGGGGGTTGTGTGGCCATTGATCATCGACCAGACGCTCATACACCTCACCCCACATATGTTTCCTTGCCATAGATCACATTCTTGGATTTCTGGTGGAGACCATTTCTTGGTCTAAAATCCGTAGGTGTTAGCCTCTAGTATTATTGAAAATGGTCGTGTTGGGGGCCTTCGTCCTCCGAAGGTCCTCAAAAACATGATTTGACAATGTTTTCCGAGTGGATTATGTGAACAGGTATTTTCGAATCCAGAATTATGAATATGGAGCACGGCCAGGACGAAGCCTGAACCAGACGAAGGTCGAGTGCAGCCGAAGCTGTGCGCAGGGAAGCTTCGGCGCGATGGCAGAAGGGGGAACCGACTTAAAGATGAAAAGACTTCGGGGGCCTCGACAGATTTCCATAAGCCGTTAACAAATGTAATGGACATGGATGTAATTTTACGTGGGCTGCGTCCCGCGTCTATAAATAGATGAACAGTACTCCCGTACTGTTCACGCTGACTTGGCATTTACTTTTGCGTCACGCTTGTGCTTTTTATCTTCTCTCAGGACCGAAGGTACATTTGTAATTTGAAATCATTTCTATTTTTCCATGTCAATAAAATAGAAATGATTCTATGATGATGCTTATATTATATTTCATGCTTTATATGAATCCTTCGTCATTACTTGTTATGTTTACGAAGGTATGTCTCTTATGACCTTCGTCCGAAACTCATTATTTCCCGAAGGGACATAATGCTTCGAAGGACGAAGGACTTTAACACTTAACACTTTTTATGTTGCCTTGTTCTTAATTCGAAGCATTTGAGAACAAGTCCCCAACATTGGCGCCCACCTCCGGTGAACTCACTTCCACTTCGAGTTTTTTGAACACCTTCGGAAGCTATAGACCCTCGCTATGGCACCGAAGAAAGCTTCAGCGACTGGGGCTGCAGCACTGCAACCGCTGGACCCCAACCAGGAGACCGTCTCTCTCCGGGAGGCCCGAAACCAGAAGAGGAAGGCTGTCAGCCCGACGATTCAGGAGGATGAACTAGACCAAGAGATCAGGGACATGGAGATGCTACATCAACAGGTGCAGAGGAAGAAGGAGAAGATGGCTAGGCTAGCTGAGCTGCAGAGGCAGATAGACGAAGCTTCTGAAGAAGTCCGTCATCTTACCCACGATGAGCAGAACCGAAGGCCTCAACAAAAAGACCTTCATCAGGAGGGCTTCTTCAATGAAGATGACTGGTATGATAATTTTCATCATGGAAATTTTGTTTTCGACGATGCTTCTCCTCTGTCCGCTGAGCTGCAGGCTACACCTTGGCCTTCGTCCTATAAGCCACCCCAGCTTCCCATGTTCGATGGCCATTCGGACCCGAAGCAGTTCTTGATGAGTTACGAAGCAACAGTGTCTTCGTATGGTGGCAATGCTGCAGTAATGGCAAAGTCTTTCGTTATGGCCGTCAGGAGTGTTGCTCAGACCTGGTATTCCTCCCTTCGGCCAGGAACGATCACTTCATGGCAGAAGCTGAAGGATATGTTATTGACCAGCTTTCAAGGATTTCAGACGAAGCCGGTCACTGCTCAAGCCTTGTTCCAGTGCACTCAGGATCATGAAGAATACCTTCAGGCGTATGTCAGAAGGTTCTTGCGTTTGAGGGCGCAGGCACCAACGGTGCCCAATGAAATTGTCACCGAAGCCATGATCAAGGGGCTTCGTCCTGGACCTGCTGCTCAATACTTTGCTAGGAAGCCTCCTCAGACCCTGGAGAAGCTGCTCCAAAAGATGGACGAGTACATTCGTGCTGACAATGACTTTCGCCAAAGAAGGGAGGAGGCCTTCAGATTTTCCGAAATGACCAGGGGCTTCGGAGGAAGATCCTATCCGAGGCATGTCAGGTCCATCCACAACTCCACTCAGAATGATGATAAGGGGAGTCAGCAGAACAGACCGCAGTGCTCCTCACAGGCTTCGGGGCAACAGCAAAGCTCCTTCCGACCACCAGCTCCAAGAGGCAGAGGCGCCAGGGGCTTCGGCGGAAGATTCGGGGATCAACCCAGAAGAATATTTTGCTTATTCTGTGGTGAAAACAAAGGTCATACTACCAGGATGTGTCATGTTACCATTCAGAAGCAAAAAGAGATAGTCGAAGCTGCCGCGCAACAGGCTCAGCCGAAGCAGGTCATGCACACTGCTTCGTATCATTCGCCCTACATTCCAGAATATGTGGGCAACCATCCTGTAGTCTCTGCTGCTTCGGCAAGTCAGCCTTCAGCTTCCTGGCAACAGCCCCCGCCTCCACCCCCGTTGCAACAAGGCCAGCAGCCAGAAGGGAGCCAATATGCTCCACATCAAAGGGACTTCAAAGAACAGTCCGAAGCTCGCACGGTCAACAGCACCGTGCCAGAGTCAAAACACATCTATTGACAAATATCCTACCTTAATAGCAATCTTTTTCATTCAGTTTTATTTTTTCTAATAAAGGACATTGTTTAGGTTTCATGTAATTAGTTTCGTTGATTCCTACAAGAAAAATATGTTTTCTTCACAGGTTTGTGATAATAAAAAGGACCTTCGGACTATCGAAAATCCTTCAAAGCAACAAAAAGTCGTTCTAAGGAACGCAGAGTAAGTCTGACGAAGTCACAAAAAGTCGTTCCGAAGGGAGCGCAGTGTAAGTTTTCTGCTCCAAAGTCGTTCCAAAAGGAATGCAGAGCATACAGCGAAAAGTCAACGCTGATACCGCCTAAGTAAAAGGCGAAGAAGCTCCAAAGACGTTCCTAAGGGAATGCAGAGCTTATACCGCCTAAGTAAAAGGCGAAGAAGCTCCAAAGACGTTCCTAAGGGAATGCAGAGCTTATACCGCCTAAGTAAAAGGCGAAGAAGCTCCAAAGACGTTCCTAAGGGAATGCAGAGCTTATACCGCCTAAGTAAAAGGCGAAGAAGTTCCAAAGACGTTCCTAATGGGATGCAGAACTTACAGCGAAAAATAAACGCTGATTCCGCTGAAGTAAAAGGCGAAGAAGCTCCTAAGGGAGGCTTATAATGAAAAAGTCAGTATTGATACAAAAGATTGTGCCCCATTGCAGGAATGTGTGTATCTTCGGCACAAAATATCATTTTGCATAACATAACATCATCACATCATTTTGCATAGCATAATCATCATACATCATGCTGCATGTGGCACGAGAAGGGGGCATGTTATCGATCTTCGGAAAATGCTTTGAAAAGGGGTAAATCATGCCAAGTTACAGGGAGAAACAATATTGATTTTCGAGGTATGGCTTCGGAGATTATTTTTACGAAGCTTGGATATTTCTTATCAGAACACTATGGATATTGTCGTGATAAATGATAAATTCTTCTTCACGAAGCATGAAAAGAAGGGAAGGTGTTTTTTCGCCGAAGGCTCAAAAATGGTATGTACTTAATGTTTCATGCATCGTAAAGAATTCAATAATGAAAGGAGACTTGTATATTACATTCAAATGTACAAAGTGTTACATAGATTACACTTTAAATGATTTTTCCAAATAGCATCTAATCTTCTCTCAATACTGCTTCGGCGGCCTCATTTACAAGTTGGTCAACAACCTTGTCCAAGATAGTTTCGGCCATTTGTTTAATTTCTTCGTCGACATTTGATCCAGCAGTTTCTGAGGGAAGAGAACATTTCTCCATTACTTTTACAAACCTTGAGCAAAGATTGGAATAAAAATTACAACACAATAAGAGCGACTAATTGGTACCTAATTGCCTTTCGGGTTCTGTACTCCTTTCGGCAGCTTCTGCTACTTTTCTGGCGTCATGAATGCCTTTTTCGCTACTTTGGATGATCTCTTGCGCCATTTCTCGACCGCCGTCGTTCCAGATATCAGTAAAAAATTTGCCACCTACCACGCTTGCTTCGGCCGAGGGGTCCTTGATGTCTTCGGAAGATAAGGTAGCTTCGGATTGAGCTAAAAATTTTACATGCCCGCAACCTTTCTTCTCTAAGACAGAAGCAATTCCTCTGGCGCCCGAAAAAGCGCATATGTCGCCACGACTGTTCAGAATCTCTTCGAAGGCCTCTGCTTCGTGGCTAATCCATTCTAGCGGACCTTCGGGATTGCCTCGAGAGAAATTCTCTTCGCTGGAAAAGGCGCCTACGTTGGCGAAGCTGGATTTAATTTTATTCACACATTCTACAGATTTGACATAGCATTTCCCCTGAGATGTGCGAAGCTCCTTAACTCTTGATTCCAATTTGCTGACCATAAAATCACTAAGTTCTCGTTTCGTTTCCTCAAGCGTGCGCTCCTCTTTAGCTCTAGCCAGCTGTTTCTGAAGATCTTTAATCTCGCATTTTTGAGCTTCGGCCTGGGCTTTTGAAGCAGCTTCGTCTTTTTTCACTTTATCTACCAGTGTAAGCAGAATTTTATCTTTTTCCAAAGCTTCGTTTCTCAGTTTGATAACTTCGGAGCGTAAATTATTAAACGCAATTTCATAGCTTTCATCTTCGGCGCTCTTTTGGGCTCTTAGTGCGTTGCTTAGGATCAGGCCCTATACGAAAAAGAATTCATATAAGAAAAAAGGAATGAGTTGCGTAAAAAATAAGGGGGTTTTTCAAGCGTTTAATTCCCATACCTTCAGGCTGTTGTACGCAAGACTGTCTGCGAGATCTTCTTTCGTCATGGCGCTTAATCCAGATTCAAGCTTCGGGAAACCAATACTTCTGGCCATTTCTCGGCAGACAGATAGCTCTTTGTTGTCAGGCAGGCAGTATAAGAAGTCATCTTCATTCGTCCCATTGAATATTACTGCCCCCTTCGGATATTTTAGCTCCTTCGCATAATGGTTAGCTTCATGAGTTTCTTCTTCAGATAGTTTTTTCCCCGAAGCATGTCGAATGATGTAATCACACATGCTGGCAGGCGCTTCGGGGATGGCAGTATCAGTTTCTTCAACTAAAATTGGTTCTGATATTTTTATAGCTTCGGCTTCCAAAGTTTGCTCCTTGAAGGGCTCTGAAGGCCCAGCTTCAGCTTCAGCCTGTTGCGTCGAAGCTTCAGTAGAAGCTTCAGCAACTTCAACACTCTTTTTTGGAGTTGTGCTTGAAGACTTAATTGTCTCCAAGACATCTAGTACGTTTACCATTCTTTTCCTTTTTGGGGTCACTGTTGGACCCTTTTGGTTTTTTGCTGTTTCGGCATTTGCTGCAGGACTCAAAACTTCTGATGCTTTTTCCTTAGTCGGTTTTTTCACTTCTTCCATTTTTTCTGTGGATGGTGCTTCGGCCATCACTGCAATTTCTGGCAGCAAGGTTGGCTGTTCAGCTTCAGCGGCCGAAGATGCTTCTCCGGTAAACTCAGGCACCGAAGCTGGATCAATATGGCGTGGCCGGTGTGTGAGAACCTTTAACCTTTTTCCTTTCAGTTCTGGCTCGCTAGGAGCAGTTGCAGCTTCTTCTTTTTCAGAGGTTGTGTTTTTCCTTTTGTGCCCTCGGATGGGATAACGATAATCAGGGTAGAAGAACCCGACTGCATCAAACACCCGGTTGAGTCTCTTCTTTTTTCGGCCTCCGAAGGCTGCTGATAGTGCAGTATTTTCAGCCTTCGAATATGCCCCAAGTAGATCATCACTTAATGTTTCAATGCTTCTTAACCAGTCGTCGTCAGGTTCGACAAATTTGTCCCCATATTTGAATGTGTATTTTAATCTGACTAGTCCGCCTTCGTCGGACTCTTTGATGGTTTCCTTCGGCATTTCCCACTTTTCTGCAAGTGGCCATACCCTGAAGGCAATGTGTTCTTGGACCAAGTCCCTTGTCCCAATAAACGAGCAGACTACTCCGAAGGCCCTTTGGCATTCTTCGGCAGCTTCGTCCATTTCGACCTTCGGCCTTCGAAGACCGAAGCGTTGCCAGATTGGTCGCATAATGATACTCTTCACATTCTCTTGAGTCGTTAGGTCATTCTTTACATAAAACCATTCAGTCATCCAAGCTCCGGGCCACCTCTTCCGAAAGGTTGGCACAGGGCAGCTTGACCCGGAGCGGGCGCCGAAGCTGTAGCACCCAAAGTTGTTGTGGTATTGCTCTTTTCCCCAGGGCTTCGTCTCGTATAATAACTCATGAATATTGCAGAAGCTTTTAGCGTCTGGTTCCAAACCTTGGCTTCTCGCAGCCCAGACAAACACTCCCATTCTTATGATGGCTTCGGGAATAATTTGATGCAGGAAGATTTGAAATGTTTTCAATACCTCAATAACAAAGTCGCTCAAGGGGAAACGAAGCCCAGCCTTGAGGAAGCTTCGGAAGATTACAACTTCATCTTCTTCGGGGGTGGGAGAAGTTTTTTCCCCAGCATCAGCTCTCACAATAGATATGTCTCGGAAATATCGCCCCCTCATATTATCAATGTGACTCTGCTTGATGGTCGTTTTTTCCGAAAACCGCGTGACTTGGTCGCCACGGTCGATCTTCGGCCTCTTCCCCGCTACTTTCTACATCAAAACTGTCGCTGTCATCAGTGTCTTCGGACAGACCTTCAAGAATTTCCTTGGTGATTTTCTCTGTATTGGTCTCCGCCATCGCCATAATGAACCCCAGATTCTTCTCCTCCTCAAGACTCAGCTTCGTCTCAGCAGGGATCTTCTTGCCTTCAGACATCTTCGGAAACGCTAAAAAATTGTTCCCGAGGCCGAAGCTTCAAAATCAAAAAGACCAACAAATCTTAGTGCAAGAGCTAAAAATTTTAAGTGGGTCGAAGCAGAAGGCTAGTGTGCGTACCAAATGAGTTCGCGATGTGATCTTATTTATACGTCTAGGGCGGTGAAAATTGAAAGGCCCCGCTTGTCAGTGGATGTTGCTATTCTAGCAAAGGGAAGGTGTTTTTTCGGACCTTCGGCTCAAGGCCTTCGTCCATATCGCAATCTGAATTTATTATTTACAAATTAATATTGCGAGGGGCTACTGTTGGGGGCCTTCGTCCTCCGAAGGTCCTCAAAAACATGATTTGACAATGTTTTCCGAGTGGATTATGTGAACAGGTATTTTCGAATCCAGAATTATGAATATGGAGCACGGCCAGGACGAAGCCTGAACCAGACGAAGGTCGAGTGCAGCCGAAGCTGTGCGCAGGGAAGCTTCGGCGCGATGGCAGAAGGGGGAACCGACTTAAAGATGAAAAGACTTCGGGGGCCTCGACAGATTTCCATAAGCCGTTAACAAATGTAATGGACATGGATGTAATTTTACGTGGGCTGCGTCCCGCGTCTATAAATAGATGAACAGTACTCCCGTACTGTTCACGCTGACTTGGCATTTACTTTTGCGTCACGCTTGTGCTTTTTATCTTCTCTCAGGACCGAAGGTACATTTGTAATTTGAAATCATTTCTATTTTTCCATGTCAATAAAATAGAAATGATTCTATGATGATGCTTATATTATATTTCATGCTTTATATGAATCCTTCGTCATTACTTGTTATGTTTACGAAGGTATGTCTCTTATGACCTTCGTCCGAAACTCATTATTTCCCGAAGGGACATAATGCTTCGAAGGACGAAGGACTTTAACACTTAACACTTTTTATGTTGCCTTGTTCTTAATTCGAAGCATTTGAGAACAAGTCCCCAACAGGTCGCTCATGGCTATTTTCAAGGTCGCTCATGGCTATTTTCATAAAAAATGGGGGTTGTGTGGCCATTTATCATCGACTAGAGGCTCATAAACCTCACCCCACATATGTTTCCTTGCCATAGATTACATTCTTGGATTTCTGGTGGAAACCATTTCTTGGTTAAAAACTCGTACGTGTTAGCCTTCGGTATTATTGAAAATGGTCATTCATGGCTATTTTCGGCAAAATGGGGGTTGTGTGGCCATTGATCGTCGACCAGAGGCTCATACACCTCACCCCACATATGTTTCCTTGTCGTAGATCACATTCTTGGATTTCTGGTGGAGACCATTTCTTGGTCAAAAATCCGTAGGTGTTAGCCTTCGATATTATTGAAAATGGTCATTCATGGCTATTTTCGGCAAAATGGGGGTTGTGTGGCCATTGATCGTCGACCAGAGGCTCATACACCTCACCCCACATATGTTTCCTTGTCGTAGATCACATTCTTGGATTTCTGGTGGAGACCATTTCTTGGTCAAAATTCCGTAGGTGTTAGCCTTCGATATTATTGAAAATGGTCGTTCATGGCTATTTTCGACAAAAATGGGGGTTGTGTGGCCATTGATCATCGACCAGAGGCTCATACACCTCACCCCACATATGTTTCCTTGCCATAGATCACATTCTTGGATTTCTGGTGGAGACCATTTCTTGGTCAAAAATCCGTAGGTGTTAGCCTTCGGTATTATTGAAAATGGTCGTTCATGGCTATTTTCGACAAAAATGGTGGTTGTGTGGCCATTGATCATCGACCAGACGCTCATACACCTCACCCCACATATGTTTCCTTGCCATAGATCACATTCTTGGATTTCTGGTGGAGACCATTTCTTGGTCTAAAATCCGTAGGTGTTAGCCTCTAGTATTATTGAAAATGGTCGCTCATGGCTATTTTCAAGGTCGCTCATGGCTATTTTCATAAAAAATGGGGGTTGTGTGGCCATTGATCGTCGACCAGAGGCTCATACACCTCACCCCACATATGTTTCCTTGCCATAGATCACATTCTTGGATTTCTGGTGGAGACCATTTCTTGGTCAAAAATCCGTAGGTGTTAGCCTTCGGTATTATTGAAAATGGTCGTTCATGGCTATTTTCGACAAAAATGGGGGTTGTGTGGCCATTGATCATCGACCAGACGCTCATACACCTCACCCCACATATGTTTCCTTGCCATAGATCACATTCTTGGATTTCTGGTGGAGACCATTTCTTGGTCTAAAATCCGTAGGTGTTAGCCTCTAGTATTATTGAAAATGGTCGCTCATGGCTATTTTCAAGGTCGCTCATGGCTATTTTCATAAAAAATGGGGGTTGTGTGGCCATTGATCGTCGACCAGAGGCTCATACACCTCACCCCACATATGTTTCCTTGCCATAGATCACATTCTTGGATTTCTGGTGGAGACCATTTCTTGGTCAAAAATCCGTAGGTGTTAGCCTTCGGTATTATTGAAAATGGTCGTTCATGGCTATTTTCGACAAAAATGGGGGTTGTGTGGCCATTGATCATCGACCAGACACTCATACACCTCACCCCACATATGTTTCCTTGCCATAGATCACATTCTTGGATTTCTGGTGGAGACCATTTCTTGGTCTAAAATCCGTAGGTGTTAGCCTCTAGTATTATTGAAAATGGTCGCTCATGGCTATTTTCAAGGTCGCTCATGGCTATTTTCATAAAAAATGGGGGTTGTGTGGCCATTTATCATCGACTAGAGGCTCATAAACCTCACCCCACATATGTTTCCTTGCCATAGATTACATTCTTGGATTTCTGGTGGAAACCATTTCTTGGTTAAAAACTCGTACGTGTTAGCCTTCGGTATTATTGAAAATGGTCATTCATGGCTATTTTTGGCAAAATGGGGGTTGTGTGGCCATTGATCATCGACCAGAGGCTCGTACACCTCACCCCACATATGTTTCCTTGCCATAGATCACATTCTTGGATTTCTGGTGGAGACCATTTCTTGGTCAAAAATCCGTACGTGTTAGCCTTTGGTATTTTTCAAAATGATCATTCATGGCTATTTTTGACAAAAATGGGGGTTATGTGGCCATTGATCATCGACTAGAGGCTCATACACCTCACCCCACATATGTTTCATTGCCATAGATTACATTCTTGGATTTCTAGTGGAAACTATTTCTTGGTTAAAAACTCATACGTGTTAGCCTTCGGTATTATTAAAAATGGTCATTCATGGCTATTTTCGGCAAAATGGGGGTTGTGTGGCCATTGATCGTCGACCAGAGGCTCATACACCTCACCCCACATATGTTTCCTTGTCGTAGATCACATTCTTGGATTTCTGGTGGAGACCATTTCTTGGTCAAAAATACGTAGGTGTTAGCCTTCGATATTATTGAAAATGGTCATTCATGGCTATTTTCGGCAAAATGGGGGTTGTGTGGCCATTGATCGTCGACCAGAGGCTCATACACCTCACCCCACATATGTTTCCTTGTCGTAGATCACATTCTTGGATTTCTGGTGGAGACCATTTCTTGGTCAAAAATCCGTAGGTGTTAGCCTTCGATATTATTGAAAATGGTCGTTCATGGCTATTTTCGACAAAAATGGAGGTTGTGTGGCCATTGATCATCGACCAGAGGCACATACACCTCACCCCACATATGTTTCCTTGCCATAGATCACATTCTTGGATTTCTGGTGGAGACCATTTCTTGGTCAAAAATCCGTAGGTGTTAGCCTTCGGTATTATTGAAAATGGTCGTTCATGGCTATTTTCGACAAAAATGGGGGTTGTGTGGCCATTGATCATCGACCAGACGCTCATACACCTCACCCCACATATGTTTCCTTGCCATAGATCACATTCTTGGATTTCTGGTGGAGACCATTTCTTGGTCTAAAATCCGTAGGTGTTAGCCTCTAGTATTATTGAAAATGGTCGCTCATGGCTATTTTCAAGGTCGCTCATGGCTATTTTCATAAAAAATGGGGGTTGTGTGGCCATTTATCATCGACTAGAGGCTCATAAACCTCACCCCACATATGTTTCCTTGCCATAGATTACATTCTTGGATTTCTGGTGGAAACCATTTCTTGGTTAAAAACTCGTACGTGTTAGCCTTCGGTATTATTGAAAATGGTCATTCATGGCTATTTTCGGCAAAATGGGGGTTGTGTGGCCATTGATCGTCGACCAGAGGCTCATACACCTCACCCCACATATGTTTCCTTGTCGTAGATCACATTCTTGGATTTCTGGTGGAGACCATTTCTTGGTCAAAAATCCGTAGGTGTTAGCCTTCGATATTATTGAAAATGGTCATTCATGGCTATTTTCGGCAAAATGGGGGTTGTGTGGCCATTGATCGTCGACCAGAGGCTCATACACCTCACCCCACATATGTTTCCTTGCCATAGATCACATTCTTGGATTTCTGGTGGAGACCATTTCTTGGTCAAAAATCCGTAGGTGTTAGCCTTCGGTATTATTGAAAATGGTCGTTCATGGCTATTTTCGACAAAAATGGGGGTTGTGTGGCCATTGATCATCGACCAGACGCTCATACACCTCACCCCACATATGTTTCCTTGCCATAGATCACATTCTTGGATTTCTGGTGGAGACCATTTCTTGGTCAAAAATCCGTAGGTGTTAGCCTTCGGTATTATTGAAAATGGTCGTTCATGGCTATTTTCGACAAAAATGGGGGTTGTGTGGCCATTGATCATCGACCAGACGCTCATACACCTCACCCCACATATGTGTCCTTGCCATAGATCACATTCTTGGATTTCTGGTGGAGACCATTTCTTGGTCTAAAATCCGTAGGTGTTAGCCTCTAGTATTATTGAAAATGGTCGCTCATGGCTATTTTCAAGGTCGCTCATGGCTATTTTCATAAAAAATGGGGGTTGTGTGGCCATTGATCGTCGACCAGAGGCTCATACACCTCACCCCACATATGTTTCCTTGCCATAGATCACATTCTTGGATTTCTGGTGGAGACCATTTCTTGGTCAAAAATCCGTAGGTGTTAGCCTTCGGTATTATTGAAAATGGTCGTTCATGGCTATTTTCGACAAAAATGGGGGTTGTGTGGCCATTGATCATCGACCAGACGCTCATACACCTCACCCCACATATGTTTCCTTGCCATAGATCACATTCTTGGATTTCTGGTGGAGACCATTTCTTGGTCTAAAATCCGTAGGTGTTAGCCTCTAGTATTATTGAAAATGGTCGCTCATGGCTATTTTCAAGGTCGCTCATGGCTATTTTCATAAAAAATGGGGGTTGTGTGGCCATTTATCATCGACTAGAGGCTCATAAACCTCACCCCACATATGTTTCCTTGCCATAGATTACATTCTTGGATTTCTGGTGGAAACCATTTCTTGGTTAAAAACTCGTACGTGTTAGCCTCCGGTATTATTGAAAATGGTCATTCATGGCTATTTTTGGCAAAATGGGGGTTGTGTGGCCATTGATCATCGACCAGAGGCTCGTACACCTCACCCCACATATGTTTCCTTGCCATAGATCACATTCTTGGATTTCTGGTGGAGACCATTTCTTGGTCAAAAATCCGTACGTGTTAGCCTTTGGTATTTTTGAAAATGATCATTCATGGCTATTTTCGACAAAAATGGGGGTTGTGTGGCCATTGATCATCGACTAGAGGCTCATACACCTCACCCCACATATGTTTCCTTGCCATAGATCACATTCTTGGATTTCTGGTGGAGACCATTTCTTGGTCAAAAATCCGTAGGTGTTAGCCTTCGGTATTATTGAAAATGGTCATTCATGGCTATTTTCAACAAAAATGGGGGTTGTGTTGCCATTGATCATCGACCAGACGCTCATACACCTCACCCCACATATGTTTCCTTGCCATAGATCACATTCTTGGATTTCTGGTGGAGACCATTTCTTGGTCAAAAATCCGTAGGTGTTAGCCTTCGGTATTATTGAAAATGGTCGTTCATGGCTATTTTCGACAAAAATGGGGGTTGTGTGGCCATTGATCATCGACCAGACGCTCATACACCTCACCCCACATATGTTTCCTTGCCATAGATCACATTCTTGGATTTCTGGTGGAGACCATTTCTTGGTCTAAAATCCGTAGGTGTTAGCCTCTAGTATTATTGAAAATGGTCGCTCATGGCTATTTTCAAGGTCGCTCATGGCTATTTTCATAAAAAATGGGGGTTGTGTGGCCATTGATCGTCGACCAGAGGCTCATACACCTCACCCCAGATATGTTTCCTTGCCATAGATCACATTCTTGGATTTCTGGTGGAGACCATTTCTTGGTCAAAAATCCGTAGGTGTTAGCCTTCGGTATTATTGAAAATGGTCGTTCATGGCTATTTTCGACAAAAATGGGGGTTGTGTGGCCATTGATCATCGACCAGACGCTCATACACCTCACCCCACATATGTTTCCTTGCCATAGATCACATTCTTGGATTTCTGGTGGAGACCATTTCTTGGTCTAAAATCCGTAGGTGTTAGCCTCTAGTATTATTGAAAATGGTCGCTCATAGCTATTTTCAAGGTCGCTCATGGCTATTTTCATAAAAAATGGGGGTTGTGTGGCCATTTATCATCGACTAGAGGCTCATAAACCTCACCCCACATATGTTTCCTTGCCATAGATTACATTCTTGGATTTCTGGTGGAAACCATTTCTTGGTTAAAAACTCGTACGTGTTAGCCTTCGGTATTATTGAAAATGGTCATTCATGGCTATTTTTGGCAAAATGGGGGTTGTGTGGCCATTGATCATCGACCAGAGGCTCGTACACCTCACCCCACATATGTTTCCTTGCCATAGATCACATTCTTGGATTTCTGGTGGAGACCATTTCTTGGTCAAAAATCCGTACGTGTTAGCCTTTGGTATTTTTGAAAATGATCATTCATGGCTATTTTCGACAAAAATGGGGGTTGTGTGGCCATTGATCATCGACTAGAGGCTCATACACCTCACCCCACATATGTTTCCTTGCCATAGATCACATTCTTGGATTTCTGGTGGAGACCATTTCTTGGTCAAAAATCCGTAGGTGTTAGCCTTCGGTATTATTGAAAATGGTCATTCATGGCTATTTTCAACAAAAATGGGGGTTGTGTGGCCATTGATCATCGACCAGACGCTCATACACCTCACCCCACATATGTTTCCTTGCCATAGATCACATTCTTGGATTTCTGGTGGAGACCATTTCTTGGTCTAAAATCCGTAGGTGTTAGCCTCTAGTATTATTGAAAATGGTCGCTCATGGCTATTTTCAAGGTCGCTCATGGCTATTTTCATAAAAAATGGAGCTTGTGTGGCCATTTATCATCGACTAGAGGCTCATAAACCTCACCCCACATATGTTTCCTTGCCATAGATTACATTCTTGGATTTCTGGTGGAGACCATTTCTTGGTTAAAAACTCGTACGTGTTAGCCTTCGGTATTATTGAAAATGGTCATTCTTGGCTATTTTCGGCAAAATGGGGGTTGTGTGGCCATTGATCGTCGACCAGAAGCTCATACACCTCACCCCACATATGTTTCCTTGCCATAGATCATATTCTTGGATTTCTGGTGGAGACCATTTCTTGGTCAAAAATCCGTAGGTGTTAGCCTTCGGTATTATTGTAAATGGTCATTCATGGCTATTTTCGACAAAAATGGGGGTTGTGTGGCCATTGATCATCGACCAGAGGCTCATACACCTCACTACACATATGTTTCCTTGCCATAGATCACATTCTTGGATTTATGGTGGAGACCATTTCTTGGTCAAAAATCCGTAGGTGTTAGCCTTCAATGTCATTGAAAATGGTCGTTCATTGCTATTTTCGACAAAAATTAGGGTTGTGTGGCCATTGATCGTCGACCAGAGGCTCATACACCTCACCCCACATATGTTTCCTTGCCATAGATCACATTCTTGGATTTCTGGTGGAGACCATTTCTTGGTCAAAAATCCGTAGGTGTTAGCCTTCGGTATTATTGAAAATGGTCGTTCATGGCTATTTTCGACAAAAATGGGGGTTGTGTGGCCATTGATCATCGACCAGACGCTCATACACCTCACCCCACATATGTTTCCTTGCCATAGATCACATTCTTGGATTTCTGGTGGAGACCATTTCTTGGTTAAAAACTCGTACGTGTTAGCCTTCGGTATTATTGAAAATGGTCATTCATGGCTATTTTCGGCAAAATGGGGGTTGTGTGGCCATTGATCATCGACTAGAGGCTCATACACCTCACCCCACATATGTTTCCTTGCCATAGATCACATTCTTGGATTTCTGGTGGAGACCATTTCTTGGTAAAAAATCCGTAGGTGTTAGCCTTCGGTATTATTGAAAATGGTCGTTCATGGCTATTTTCGACAAAAATGGAGGTTGTGTGGCCATTGATCATCGACCAGACGCTCATACACCTCACCCCACATATGTTTCCTTGTCATAGATCACATTCTTGGATTTCTGGTGGAGACCATTTCTTGGTCTAAAATCCGTAGGTGTTAGCCTCTAGTATTATTGAAAATGGTCGCTCATGGCTATTTTCAAGGTCGCTCATGGCTATTTTCATAAAAAATGGGGGTTGTGTGGCCATTTATCATCGACTAGAGGCTCATAAACCTCACCCCACATATGTTTCATTGCCATAGATTACATTCTTGGATTTCTGGTGGAAACCATTTCTTGGTTAAAAACTCGTACGTGTTAGCCTTCGGTATTATTGAAAATGGTCATTCATGGCTATTTTTGGCAAAATGGGGGTTGTGTGGCCATTGATCGTCGACCAGAGGCTCATACACCTCACCCCACATATGTTTCCTTGTCGTAGATCACATTCTTGGATTTCTGGTGGAGACCATTTCTTGGTCAAAAATCCGTAGGTGTTAGCCTTCGATATTATTGAAAATGGTCATTCATGGCTATTTTCGGCAAAATGGGGGTTGTGTGGCCATTGATCGTCGACCAGAGGCTCATACACCTCACCCCACATATGTTTCCTTGTCGTAGATCACATTCTTGGATTTCTGGTGGAGACCATTTCTTGGTCAAAAATCCGTAGGTGTTAGCCTTCGATATTATTGAAAATGGTCGTTCATGGCTATTTTCGACAAAAATGGGGGTTGTGTGGCCATTGATCATCGACCAGAGGCTCATACACCTCACCCCACATATGTTTCCTTGCCATAGATCACATTCTTGGATTTCTGGTGGAGACCATTTCTTGGTCAAAAATCCGTAGGTGTTAGCCTTCGGTATTATTGAAAATGGTCGTTCATGGCTATTTTCGACAAAAATGGGGGTTGTGTGGCCATTGATCATCGACCAGACGCTCATACACCTCACCCCACATATGTTTCCTTGCCATAGATCACATTCTTGGATTTCTGGTGGAGACCATTTCTTGGTCTAAAATCCGTAGGTGTTAGCCTCTAGTATTATTGAAAATGGTCGCTCATGGCTATTTTCAAGGTCGCTCATGGCTATTTTCATAAAAAATGGGGGTTGTGTGGCCATTGATCGTCGACCAGAGGCTCATACACCTCACCCCACATATGTTTCCTTGCCATAGATCACATTCTTGGATTTCTGGTGGAGACCATTTCTTGGTCAAAAATCCGTAGGTGTTAGCCTTCGGTATTATTGAAAATGGTCGTTCATGGCTATTTTCGACAAAAATGGGGGTTGTGTGGCCATTGATCATCGACCAGACGCTCATACACCTCACCCCACATATGTTTCCTTGCCATAGATCACATTCTTGGATTTCTGGTGGAGACCATTTCTTGGTCAAAAATCCGTAGGTGTTAGCCTTCGGTATTATTGAAAATGGTCGTTCATGGCTATTTTCGACAAAAATGGGGGTTGTGTGGCCATTGATCATCGACCAGACACTCATACACCTCACCCCACATATGTTTCCTTGCCATAGATCACATTCTTGGATTTATGGTGGAGACCATTTCTTGGTCAAAAATCCGTAGGTGTTAGCCTTCAGTGTCATTGAAAATTGTCGTTCATGGCTATTTTCGACAAAAATTAGGGTTGTGTAGCCATTGATCGTCGTCCAAAGGCTCATAAACCTCACCCCACATATGTTTCCTTGCCGTAGATCACATTCTTGGATTTCTGGTGGAGACCATTTCTTGGTCAAAAATCTGTAGGTGTTAGCCTTCGGTATTATTGAAAATGGTCGTTCATGGCTATTTTCGACAAAAATGGGGGTTGTGTGGCCATTGATCATCGACTAGAGGCTCATACACCTCACCCCACATATGTTTCCTTGCCATAGATCACATTCTTGGATTTCTGGTGGAGACCATTTCTTGGTCAAAAATCCGTAGGTGTTAGCCTCTAGTATTATTGAAAATGGTCGCTCATGGCTATTTTCATAAAAAATGGGGGTTGTGTGGCCATTTATCATCGACTAGAGGCTCATAAACCTCACCCCACATATGTTTCCTTGCCATAAATCACATTCTTGGATTTCTGGTGGAGACCATTTCTTGGTCAAAAACTCGTACGTGTTAGCCTTCGGTATTATTGAAAAAGGTCGTTCAAGGCTATTTTTGGCAAAATGGGGGTTGTGTGGCCATTGATCATCGACCAGAGGCTCGTACACCTCACCCCGCATATGTTTCCTTGCCATAGATCACATTCTTGGGTTTCTGGTGGAGACCATTTCTTGGGCAAAAATCCGAATGTGTTAGCCTTTGGTATTTTTGAAAATGGTCATTCATGGCTATTTTCGACAAAAATGGGGGTTGTGTGGCCATTGATCTTCGATCAGAGGCTCATACACCTCACTACACATATGTTTCCTTGCCATAGATCACATTCCTGGATTTATGGTGGAGACCATTTCTTGGTCAAAAATCCGTAGGTGTTAGCCTTCAGTGTCATTGAAAATGGTCGTTCATGGCTATTTTCGACAAAAATTAGGGTTGTGTGGCCATTGATCGTCGACCAGAGGCTCATACACCTCACCCCACATATGTTTCCTTGTCGTAGATCACATTCTTGGATTTCTGGTGGAGACCATTTCTTGGTCAAAATTCCGTAGGTGTTAGCCTCTAGTATTATTGAAAATGGTCGCTCATGGCTATTTTCATAAAAAATGGGGGTTGTGTGGCCATTTATCATCGACTAGAGGCTCATAAACCTCACCCCACATATGTTTCCTTGCCATAGATCACATTTTTGGATTTCTGGTGGAGACCATTTCTTGGTCAAAAATCCGTAGGTGTTAGCCTTCGATATTATTGAAAATGGTCATTCATGGCTATTTTCGGCAAAATGGGGGTTGTGTGGCCATTGATCGTCGACCAGAGGCTCATACACCTCACCCCACATATGTTTCCTTGTCGTAGATCACATTCTTGGATTTCTGGTGGAGACCATTTCTTGGTCAAAAATCCGTAGGTGTTAGCCTTCGATATTATTGAAAATGGTCGTTCATGGCTATTTTCGACAAAAATGGGGGTTGTGTGGCCATTGATCATCGACCAGAGGCTCATACACCTCACCCCACATATGTTTCCTTGCCATAGATCACATTCTTGGATTTCTGGTGGAGACCATTTCTTGGTCAAAAATCCGTAGGTGTTAGCCTTCGGTATTATTGAAAATGGTCGTTCATGGCTATTTTCGACAAAAATGGGGGTTGTGTGGCCATTGATCATCGACCAGACGCTCATACACCTCACCCCACATATGTTTCCTTGCCATAGATCACATTCTTGGATTTCTGGTGGAGACCATTTCTTGGTCTAAAATCCGTAGGTGTTAGCCTCTAGTATTATTGAAAATGGTCGCTCATGGCTATTTTCAAGGTCGCTCATGGCTATTTTCATAAAAAATGGGGGTTGTGCGGCCATTGATCGTCGACCAGAGGCTCATACACCTCACCCCACATATGTTTCCTTGCCATAGATCACATTCTTGGATTTCTGGTGGAGACCATTTCTTGGTCAAAAATCCGTAGGTGTTAGCCTTCGGTATTATTGAAAATGGTCGTTCATGGCTATTTTCGACAAAAATGGGGGTTGTGTGGCCATTGATCATCGACCAGACGCTCATACACCTCACCCCACATATGTTACCTTGCCATAGATCACATTCTTGGATTTCTGGTGGAGACCATTTCTTGGTCAAAAATCCGTAGGTGTTAGCCTTCGGTATTATTGAAAATGGTCGTTCATGGCTTTTTTCGACAAAAATGGGGGTTGTGTGGCCATTGATCATCGACCAGACACTCATACACCTCACCCCACATATGTTTCCTTGCCATAGATCACATTCTTGGATTTCTGGTGGAGACCATTTCTTGGTCTAAAATCCGTAGGTGTTAGCCTCTAGTATTATTGAAAATGGTCGCTCATGGCTATTTTCTAGGTCGCTCATGGCTATTTTCATAAAAAATGGGGGTTGTGTGGCCATTTATCATCGACTAGAGGCTCATAAACCTCACCCCACATATGTTTCCTTGCCATAGATTACATTCTTGGATTTCTGGTGGAAACCATTTCTTGGTTAAAAACTCGTACGTGTTAGCCTTCGGTATTATTGAAAATGGTCATTCATGGCTATTTTTGGCAAAATGGGGGTTGTGTGGCCATTGATCATCGACCAGAGGCTCGTACACCTCACCCCACATATGTTTCCTTGCCATAGATCACATTCTTGGATTTCTGGTGGAGACCATTTCTTGGTCAAAAATCCGTACGTGTTAGCCTTTGGTATTTTTCAAAATGATCATTCATGGCTATTTTCGACAAAAATGGGGGTTATGTGGCCATTGATCATCGACTAGAGGCTCATACACCTCACCCCACATATGTTTCATTGCCATAGATTACATTCTTGGATTTCTAGTGGAAACTATTTCTTGGTTAAAAACTCATACGTGTTAGCCTTCGGTATTATTGAAAATGGTCATTCATGGCTATTTTCGGCAAAATGGGGGTTGTGTGGCCATTGATCGTCGACCAGAGGCTCATACACCTCACCCCACATATGTTTCCTTGTCGTAGATCACATTCTTGGATTTCTGGTGGAGACCATTTCTTGGTCAAAAATCCGTAGGTGTTAGCCTTCGATATTATTGAAAATGGTCATTCATGGCTATTTTCGGCAAAATGGGGGTTGTGTGGCCATTGATCGTCGACCAGAGGCTCATACACCTCACCCCACATATGTTTCCTTGTCGTACATCACATTCTTGGATTTCTGGTGGAGACCATTTCTTGGTCAAAAATCCGTAGGTGTTAGCCTTCGATATTATTGAAAATGGTCGTTCATGGCTATTTTCGACAAAAATGGAGGTTGTGTGGCCATTGATCATCGACCAGAGGCACATACACCTCACCCCACATATGTTTCCTTGCCATAGATCACATTCTTGGATTTCTGGTGGAGACCATTTCTTGGTCAAAAATCCGTAGGTGTTAGCCTTCGGTATTATTGAAAATGGTCGTTCATGGCTATTTTCGACAAAAATGGGGGTTGTGTGGCCATTGATCATCGACCAGACGCTCATACACCTCACCCCACATATGTTTCCTTGCCATAGATCACATTCTTGGATTTCTGGTGGAGACCATTTCTTGGTCTAAAATCCGTAGGTGTTAGCCTCTAGTATTATTGAAAATGGTCGCTCATGGCTATTTTCAAGGTCGCTCATGGCTATTTTCATAAAAAATGGGGGTTGTGTGGCCATTTATCATCGACTAGAGGCTCATAAACCTCACCCCACATATGTTTCCTTGCCATAGATTACATTCTTGGATTTCTGGTGGAAACCATTTCTTGGTTAAAAACTCGTACGTGTTAGCCTTCGGTATTATTGAAAATGGTCATTCATGGCTATTTTCGGCAAAATGGGGGTTGTGTGGCCATTGATCGTCGACCAGAGGCTCATACACCTCACCCCACATATGTTTCCTTGTCGTAGATCACATTCTTGGATTTCTGGTGGAGACCATTTCTTGGTCAAAAATCCGTAGGTGTTAGCCTTCGATATTATTGAAAATGGTCATTCATGGCTATTTTCGGCAAAATGGGGGTTGTGTGGCCATTGATCGTCGACCAGAGGCTCATACACCTCACCCCACATATGTTTCCTTGTCGTAGATCACATTCTTGGATTTCTGTGGAGAACATTTCTTGGTCAAAAATCCGTAGGTGTTAGCCTTCGATATCATTGAAAATGGTCGTTCATGGCTATTTTCGACAAAAATGGGGGTTGTGTGGCCATTGATCATCGACCAGAGGCTCATACACCTCACCCCACATATGTTTCCTTGCCATAGATCACATTCTTGGATTTCTGGTGGAGACCATTTCTTGGTCAAAAATCCGTAGGTGTTAGCCTTCGGTATTATTGAAAATGGTCGTTCATGGCTATTTTCGACAAAAATGGGGGTTGTGTGGCCATTGATCATCGACCAGACGCTCATACACCTCACCCCACATATGTTTCCTTGCCATAGATCACATTCTTGGATTTCTGGTGGAGACCATTTCTTGGTCTAAAATCCGTAGGTGTTAGCCTCTAGTATTATTGAAAATGGTCGCTCATGGCTATTTTCAAGGTCGCTCATGGCTATTTTCATAAAAAATGGGGGTTGTGTGGCCATTGATCGTCGACCAGAGGCTCATACACCTCACCCCACATATGTTTCCTTGCCATAGATCACATTCTTGGATTTCTGGTGGAGACCATTTCTTGGTCAAAAATCCGTAGGTGTTAGCCTTCGGTATTATTGAAAATGGTCGTTCATGGCTATTTTCGACAAAAATGGGGGTTGTGTGGCCATTGATCATCGACCAGACGCTCATACACCTCACCCCACATATGTTTCCTTGCCATAGATCACATTCTTGGATTTCTGGTGGAGACCATTTCTTGGTCTAAAATCCGTAGGTGTTAGCCTCTAGTATTATTGAAAATGGTCGCTCATGGCTATTTTCAAGGTCGCTCATGGCTATTTTCATAAAAATGGGGGTTGTGTGGCCATTGATCGTCGACCAGAGGCTCATACACCTCACCCCACATATGTTTCCTTGCCATAGATCACATTCTTGGATTTCTGGTGGAGACCATTTCTTGGTCAAAAATCCGTAGGTGTTAGCCTTCGATATTATTGAAAATGGTCGTTCATGGCTATTTTCGACAAAAATGGGGGTTGTGTGGCCATTGATCATCGACCAGACACTCATACACCTCACCCCACATATGTTTCCTTGCCATAGATCACATTCTTGGATTTCTGGTGGAGACCATTTCTTGGTCTAAAATCCGTAGGTGTTAGCCTCTAGCATTATTGAAAATGGTCGCTCATGGCTATTTTCAAGGTCGCTCATGGCTATTTTCATAAAAAATGGGGGTTGTGTGGCCATTTATCATCGACTAGAGGCTCATAAACCTCACCCCACATATGTTTCCTTGCCATAGATTACATTCTTGGATTTCTGGTGGAAACCATTTCTTGGTTAAAAACTCGTACGTGTTAGCCTTCGGTATTATTGAAAATGGTCATTCATGGCTATTTTTGGCAAAATGGGGGTTGTGTGGCCATTGATCATCGACCAGAGGCTCGTACACCTCACCCCACATATGTTTCCTTGCCATAGATCACATTCTTGGATTTCTGGTGGAGACCATTTCTTGGTCAAAAATCCGTACGTGTTAGCCTTTGGTATTTTTCAAAATGATCATTCATGGCTATTTTCGACAAAAATGGGGGTTATGTGGCCATTGATCATCGACTAGAGGCTCATACACCTCACCCCACATATGTTTCATTGCCATAGATTACATTCTTGGATTTCTAGTGGAAACTATTTCTTGGTTAAAAACTCATACGTGTTAGCCTTCGGTATTATTGAAAATGGTCATTCATGGCTATTTTCGGCAAAATGGGGGTTGTGTGGCCATTGATCGTCGACCAGAGGCTCATACACCTCACCCCACATATGTTTCCTTGTCGTAGATCACATTCTTGGATTTCTGGTGGAGACCATTTCTTGGTCAAAAATCCGTAGGTGTTAGCCTTCGATATTATTGAAAATGGTCATTCATGGCTATTTTCGGCAAAATGGGGGTTGTGTGGCCATTGATCATCGACCAGAGGCTCATACACCTCACCCCACATATGTTTCCTTGTCGTAGATCACATTCTTGGATTTCTGGTGGAGACCATTTCTTGGTCAAAAATCCGTAGGTGTTAGCCTTCGATATTATTGGAAATGGTCGTTCATGGCTATTTTCGACAAAAATGGAGGTTGTGTGGCCATTGATCATCGACCAGAGGCACATACACCTCACCCCACATATGTTTCCTTGCCATAGATCACATTCTTGGATTTCTGGTGGAGACCATTTCTTGGTCAAAAATCCGTAGGTGTTAGCCTTCGGTATTATTGAAAATGGTCGTTCATGGCTATTTTCGACAAAAATGGGGGTTGTGTGGCCATTGATCATCGACCAGACGCTCATACACCTCACCCCACATATGTTTCCTTGCCATAGATCACATTCTTGGATTTCTGGTGGAGACCATTTCTTGGTCAAAAATCCGTACGTGTTAGCCTTTGGTATTTTTCAAAATGATCATTCATGGCTATTTTCGACAAAAATGGGGGTTATGTGGCCATTGATCATCGACTAGAGGCTCATACACCTCACCCCACATATGTTTCATTGCCATAGATTACATTCTTGGATTTCTAGTGGAAACTATTTCTTGGTTAAAAACTCATACGTGTTAGCCTTCGGTATTATTGAAAATGGTCATTCATGGCTATTTTCGGCAAAATGGGGGTTGTGTGGCCATTGATCGTCGACCAGAGGCTCATACACCTCACCCCACATATGTTTCCTTGTCGTAGATCACATTCTTGGATTTCTGGTGGAGACCATTTCTTGGTCAAAAATCCGTAGGTGTTAGCCTTCGATATTATTGAAAATGGTCATTCATGGCTATTTTCGGCAAAATGGGGGTTGTGTGGCCATTGATCGTCGACCAGAGGCTCATACACCTCACCCCACATATGTTTCCTTGTCGTAGATCACATTCTTGGATTTCTGGTGGAGACCATTTCTTGGTCAAAAATCCGTAGGTGTTAGCCTTCGATATTATTGAAAATGGTCGTTCATGGCTATTTTCGACAAAAATGGAGGTTGTGTGGCCATTGATCATCGACCAGAGGCACATACACCTCACCCCACATATGTTTCCTTGCCATAGATCACATTCTTGGATTTCTGGTGGAGACCATTTCTTGGTCAAAAATCCGTAGGTGTTAGCCTTCGGTATTATTGAAAATGGTCGTTCATGGCTATTTTCGACAAAAATGGGGGTTGTGTGGCCATTGATCATCGACCAGACGCTCATACACCTCACCCCACATATGTTTCCTTGCCATAGATCACATTCTTGGATTTCTGGTGGAGACCATTTCTTGGTCTAAAATCCGTAGGTGTTAGCCTCTAGTATTATTGAAAATGGTCGCTCATGGCTATTTTCAAGGTCGCTCATGGCTATTTTCATAAAAAATGGGGGTTGTGTGGCCATTTATCATCGACTAGAGGCTCATAAACCTCACCCCACATATGTTTCCTTGCCATAGATTACATTCTTGGATTTCTGGTGGAAACCATTTCTTGGTTAAAAACTCGTACGTGTTAGCCTTCGGTATTATTGAAAATGGTCATTCATGGCTATTTTCGGCAAAATGGGGGTTGTGTGGCCATTGATCGTCGACCAGAGGCTCATACACCTCACCCCACATATGTTTCCTTGTCGTAGATCACATTCTTGGATTTCTGGTGGAGACCATTTCTTGGTCAAAAATCCGTAGGTGTTAGCGTTCGATATTATTGAAAATGGTCATTCATGGCTATTTTCGGCAAAATGGGGGTTCTGTGGCCATTGATCGTCGACCAGAGGCTCATACACCTCACCCCACATATGTTTCCTTGTCGTAGATCACATTCTTGGATTTCTGGTGGAGACCATTTCTTGGTCAAAAATCCGTAGGTGTTAGCCTTCGATATTATTGAAAATGGTCGTTCTTGGCTATTTTCGACAAAAATGGGGGTTGTGTGGCCATTGATCATCGACCAGAGGCTCATACACCTCACCCCACATATGTTTCCTTGCCATAGATCACATTCTTGGATTTCTGGTGGAGACCATTTCTTGGTCAAAAATCCGTAGGTGTTAGCCTTCGGTATTATTGAAAATGGTCGTTCATGGCTATTTTCGACAAAAATGGGGGTTGTGTGGCCATTGATCATCGACCAGACGCTCATACACCTCACCCCACATATGTTTCCTTGCCATAGATCACATTCTTGGATTTCTGGTGGAGACCATTTCTTGGTCTAAAATCCGTAGGTGTTAGCCTCTAGTATTATTGAAAATGGTCGCTCATGGCTATTTTCAAGGTCGCTCATGGCTATTTTCATAAAAAATGGGGGTTGTGTGGCCATTGATCGTCGACCAGAGGCTCATACACCTCACCCCACATATGTTTCCTTGCCATAGATCACATTCTTGGATTTCTGGTGGAGACCATTTCTTGGTCAAAAATCCGTAGGTGTTAGCCTTCGGTATTATTGAAAATGGTCGTTCATGGCTATTTTCGACAAAAATGGGGGTTGTGTGGCCATTGATCATCGACCAGACGCTCATACACCTCACCCCACATATGTTTCCTTGCCATAGATCACATTCTTGGATTTCTGGTGGAGACCATTTCTTGGTCTAAAATCCGTAGGTGTTAGCCTCTAGTATTATTGAAAATGGTCGCTCATGGCTATTTTCAAGGTCGCTCATGGCTATTTTCATAAAAAATGGGGGTTGTGTGGCCATTTATCATCGACTAGAGGCTCATAAACCTCACCCCACATATGTTTCCTTGCCATAGATTACATTCTTGGATTTCTGGTGGAAACCATTTCTTGGTTAAAAACTCGTACGTGTTAGCCTTCGGTATTATTGAAAATGGTCATTCATGGCTATTTTTGGCAAAATGGGGGTTGTGTGGCCATTGATCATCGACCAGAGGCTCGTACACCTCACCCCACATATGTTTCCTTGCCATAGATCACATTCTTGGATTTCTGGTGGAGACCATTTCTTGGTCAAAAATCCGTACGTGTTAGCCTTTGGTATTTTTGAAAATGATCATTCATGGCTATTTTCGACAAAAATGGGGGTTGTGTGGCCATTGATCATCGACTAGAGGCTCATACACCTCACCCCACATATGTTTCCTTGCCATAGATCACATTCTTGGATTTCTGGTGGAGACCATTTCTTGGTCAAAAATCCGTAGGTGTTAGCCTTCGGTATTATTGAAAATGGTCATTCATGGCTATTTTCAACAAAAATGGGGGTTGTGTGGCCATTGATCATCGACCAGACGCTCATACACCTCACCCCACATATGTTTCCTTGCCATAGATCACATTCTTGGATTTCTGGTGGAGACCATTTCTTGGTCTAAAATCCGTAGGTGTTAGCCTCTAGTATTATTGAAAATGGTCGCTCATGGCTATTTTCAAGGTCGCTCATGGCTATTTTCATAAAAAATGGAGCTTGTGTGGCCATTTATCATCGACTAGAGGCTCATAAACCTCACCCCACATATGTTTCCTTGCCATAGATTACATTCTTGGATTTCTGGTGGAGACCATTTCTTGGTTAAAAACTCGTACGTGTTAGCCTTCGGTATTATTGAAAATGGTCATTCATGGCTATTTTCGGCAAAATGGGGGTTGTGTGGCCATTGATCGTCGACCAGAAGCTCATACACCTCACCCCACATATGTTTCCTTGCCATAGATCATATTCTTGGATTTCTGGTGGAGACCATTTCTTGGTCAAAAATCCGTAGGTGTTAGCCTTCGGTATTATTGTAAATGGTCATTCATGGCTATTTTCGACAAAAATGGGGGTTGTGTGGCCATTGATCATCGACCAGAGGCTCATACACCTCACTACACATATGTTTCCTTGCCATAGATCACATTCTTGGATTTATGGTGGAGGCCATTTCTTGGTCAAAAATCCGTAGGTGTTAGCCTTCAATGTCATTGAAAATGGTCGTTCATTGCTATTTTCGACAAAAATTAGGGTTGTGTGGCCATTGATCGTCGACCAGAGGCTCATACACCTCACCCCACATATGTTTCCTTGCCATAGATCACATTCTTGGATTTCTGGTGGAGACCATTTCTTGGTCAAAAATCCGTAGGTGTTAGCCTTCGGTATTATTGAAAATGGTCGTTCATGGCTATTTTCGACAAAAATGGGGGTTGTGTGGCCATTGATCATCGACCAGACGCTCATACACCTCACCCCACATATGTTTCCTTGCCATAGATCACATTCTTGGATTTCTGGTGGAGACCATTTCTTGGTTAAAAACTCGTACGTGTTAGCCTTCGGTATTATTGAAAATGGTCATTCATGGCTATTTTCGGCAAAATGGGGGTTGTGTGGCCATTGATCATCGACCAGAGACTCGTACACCTCACCCCACATATGTTTCCTTGCCATAGATCACATTCTTGGATTTCTGGTGGAGACCATTCCTTGGTTAAAAATTCGTACGTGTTAGCCTTTGGTATTTTTGAAAATGGTCATTCATGGCTATTTTCGACAAAAATGGGGGTTGTGTGGCCATTGATCATCGACTAGAGGCTCATACACCTCACCCCACATATGTTTCCTTGCCATAGATCACATTCTTGGATTTTTGGTGGAGACCATTTCTTGGTAAAAAATCCGTAGGTGTTAGCCTTCGGTATTATTGAAAATGGTCGTTCATGGCTATTTTCGACAAAAATGGGGGTTGTGTGGCCATTGATCATCGACCAGACGCTCATACACCTCACCCCACATATGTTTCCTTGTCATAGATCACATTCTTGGATTTCTGGTGGAGACCATTTCTTGGTTAAATACTCGTACGTGTTAGCCTTCGGTATTATTGAAAATGGTCGTTCATGGCTATTTTCGGCAAAATGGGGGTTCTGTGGCCATTGATCATCGACCAGAGGCTCGTACACCTCACCCCACATATGTTTCCTTGCCATAGATCACATTCTTGGATTTCTGGTGGAGACCATTTCTTGGGCAAAAATCCGAATGTGTTAGCCTTTGGTATTTTTGAAAATGGTCATTCATGGCTATTTTCGACAAAAATGGGGGTTGTGTGGCCATTGATCTTCGACCAGAGGCTCATACACCTCACTACACATATGTTTCCTTGCCATAGATCACATTCTTGGATTTATGGTGGAGACCATTTCTTGGTCAAAAATCCGTAGGTGTTAGACTTTAGTGTCATTGAAAATGGTCGTTCATGGCTATTTTCGACAAAAATTAGGGTTGTGTGGCCATTGATCGTCGACCAGAGGCTCATACACCTCACCCCACATATGTTTCCTTGCCATAGATCACATTCTTGGATTTCTGGTGGAGACCATTTCTTGGTCAAAAATCCGTAGGTGTTAGCCTTAGGTATTATTGAAAATGGTCGTTCATGGCTATTTTCGACAAAAATGGGGGTTGTGTGGCCATTGATCATCGACCAGACGCTCATACACCTCACCCCACATATGTTTCCTTGCCATAGATCACATTCTTGGATTTCTGGTGGAGACCATTTCTTGGTCTAAAATCCGTAGGTGTTAGCCTCTAGTATTATTGAAAATGGTTGCTCATGGCTATTTTCAAGGTCGCTCATGGCTATTTTCATAAAAAATGGGGGTTGTGTGGCCATTTATCATCGACTAGAGGCTCATAAACCTCACCCCACATATGTTTCATTGCCATAGATCACATTCTTGGATTTCTGGTGGAGACCATTTCTTGGTTAAAAACTCGTACGTGTTAGCCTTCGGTATTATTGAAAATGGTCGTTCATGGCTATTTTCGGCAAAATGGGGGTTGTGTGGCCATTGATCATCGACCAGAGGCTCGTACACCTCACCCCACATATGTTTCCTTGCCATAGATCACATTCTTGGATTTCTGGTGGAGACCATTTCTTGGTCAAAAATCCGTACGTGTTAGCCTTTGGTATTTTTGAAAATGGTCATTCATGGCTATTTTCGACAAAAATGGGGGTTGTGTGGCCATTGATCTTTGACCAGAGGCTCATACACCTCACTACACATATGTTTCCTTGCCATAGATCACATTCTTGGATTTATGGTGGAGACCATTTCTTGGTCAAAAATCCGTAGGTGTTAGCCTTCAGTGTCATTGAAAATGGTCGTTCATGGCTATTTTCGACAAAAATTAGGGTTGTGTGCCCATTGATCGTCGACCAGAGGCTCATACACCTCACCCCACATATGTTTCCTTGCCATAGATCACATTCTTGGATTTCTGGTGGAGACCATTTCTTGGTCAAAAACTCGTACGTGTTAGCCTTCGGTATTATTGAAAATGGTCGTTCATGGCTATTTTCGGCAAAATGGGGGTTCTGTGGCCATTGATCATCGACCAGAGGCTCGTACACCTCACCCCACATATGTTTCCTTGCCATAGATCACATTCTTGGATTTCTGGTGGAGACCATTTCTTGGGCAAAAATCCGAATGTGTTAGCCTTTGGTATTTTTGAAAATGGTCATTCATGGCTATTTTCGACAAAAATGGGGGTTGTGTGGCCATTGATCTTCGACCAGAGGCTCATACACCTCACTACACATATGTTTCCTTGCCATAGATCACATTCTTGGATTTATGGTGGAGACCATTTCTTGGTCAAAAATCCGTAGGTGTTAGACTTTAGTGTCATTGAAAATGGTCGTTCATGGCTATTTTCGACAAAAATTAGGGTTGTGTGGCCATTGATCGTCGACCAGAGGCTCATACACCTCACCCCACATATGTTTCCTTGCCATAGATCACATTCTTGGATTTCTGGTGGAGACCATTTCTTGGTCAAAAATCCGTAGGTGTTAGCCTTAGGTATTATTGAAAATGGTCGTTCATGGCTATTTTCGACAAAAATGGGGGTTGTGTGGCCATTGATCATCGACCAGACGCTCATACACCTCACCCCACATATGTTTCCTTGCCATAGATCACATTCTTGGATTTCTGGTGGAGGCCATTTCTTGGTCTAAAATCCGTAGGTGTTAGCCTCTAGTATTATTGAAAATGGTTGCTCATGGCTATTTTCAAGGTCGCTCATGGCTATTTTCATAAAAAATGGGGGTTGTGTGGCCATTTATCATCGACTAGAGGCTCATAAACCTCACCCCACATATGTTTCATTGCCATAGATCACATTCTTGGATTTCTGGTGGAGACCATTTCTTGGTTAAAAACTCGTACGTGTTAGCCTTCGGTATTATTGAAAATGGTCGTTCATGGCTATTTTCGGCAAAATGGGGGTTGTGTGGCCATTGATCATCGACCAGAGGCTCGTACACCTCACCCCACATATGTTTCCTTGCCATAGATCACATTCTTGGATTTCTGGTGGAGACCATTTCTTGGTCAAAAATCCGTACGTGTTAGCCTTTGGTATTTTTGAAAATGGTCATTCATGGCTATTTTCGACAAAAATGGGGGTTGTGTGGCCATTGATCTTCGACCAGAGGCTCATACACCTCACTACACATATGTTTCCTTGCCATAGATCACATTCTTGGATTTATGGTGGAGACCATTTCTTGGTCAAAAATCCGTAGGTGTTAGCCTTCAGTGTCATTGAAAATGGTCGTTCATGGCTATTTTCGACAAAAATTAGGGTTGTGTGCCCATTGATCGTCGACCAGAGGCTCATACACCTCACCCCACATATGTTTCTTTGCCATAAATCACATTCTTGGATTATTGGTGGAGACCATTTCTTGGTCAAAAATCCGTAGGTGTTAGCCTTCGGTATTATTGAAAATGGTCGTTCATGGCTATTTTCGACAAAAATGGGGGTTGTGTGTCCATTGATCATCGACCAGACGCTCATACACCTCACCCCACATATGTTTCCTTGCCATAGATCACATTCTTGGATTTCTGGTGGAGACCATTTCTTGGTCTAAAATCCGTAGGTGTTAGCCTCTAGTATTATTGAAAATGGTCCCTATGGCTATTTTCAAGGTCGCTCATGGCTATTTTCATAAACAATGGGGGTTGTGTGGCCATTTATCATCGACTAGAGGCTCATAAACCTCACCCCACATATGTTTCCTTGCCATAGATTACATTCTTGGATTTCTGGTGGAAGCCATTTCTTGGTTAAAAACTCGTACGTGTTAGCCTTCGGTATTATTGAAAATGGTCATTCATGGCTATTTTCGGCAAAATGGGGGTTGTGTGGCCATTGATCGTCGACCAGAGGCTCATACACCTCACCCCACATATGTTTCCTTGTCGTAGATCACATTCTTGGATTTCTGGTGGAGACCATTTCTTGGTCTAAAATCCGTAGGTGTTAGCCTCTAGTATTATTGAAAATGCTCGCTCATGGCTATTTTCAAGGTCGCTCATGGCTATTTTCATAAAAAATGGGGGTTGTGTGGCCATTTATCATCGACTAGAGGCTCATAAACCTCACCCCACATATGTTTCCTTGCCATAGATTACATTCTTGGATTTCTGGTGGAAGCCATTTCTTGGTTAAAAACTCGTACGTGTTAGCCTTCGGTATTATTGAAAATGGTCATTCATGGCTATTTTCGGCAAAATGGGAGTTGTGTGGCCATTGATCGTCGACCAGAGGCTCATACACCTCACCCCACAAATGTTTCCTTGTCGTAGATCACATTCTTGGATTTCTGGTGGAGACCATTTCTTGGTCAAAAATCCGTAGGTGTTAGCCTTCGATATTATTGAAAATGGTCGTTCATGGCTATTTTCGACAAAAATGGGGGTTGTGTGGCCATTGATCATCGACCAGAGGCTCATACACCTCACCCCACATATGTTTCCTTGCCATAGATCACATTCTTGGATTTCTGGTGGAGACCATTTCTTGGTCAAAAATTCGTAGGTGTTAGCCTTCAGTATTATTGTAAATGGTCATTCATGGCTATTTTCGACAAAAATGGGGGTTGTGTGGCCATTGATCATCGACCATAGGCACATACACCTCACCCCACATATGTTTCCTTTCCATAGATCACATTCTTGGATTTCTGGTGGAGACCATTTCTTGGTCAAAAATCCGTAGGTCTTAGCCTCTAATATTATTGAAAATGGTCGCTCATGGCTATTTTCATAAAAAATGGGGGCTGTGTGGCCATTTATCATCGACTAGAGGCTCATACACCTCACCCCACATATGTTTCCTTGCCATAGAT